>NW_019213492.1:439212-499511 GCF_002532875.2 Varroa jacobsoni
AATATTACAATGAATGGATGAGTTTACTTGTAGTTCAAGTCTCTCGTTTTGTGCTGTACTGATGAGCCTACGGTTGGCTCAGCATATATAACGAAAGCTTTCGTTACGTTACATTATATGTACGCGCATGTGGCCCCGCACTAGGTAGAACTCACCAGAAAATTTGCTCACAAATCTCATTGAAAAATTAGTAGAATATGCTTCAGTCAATAAAAACATTTGTAGGAGATGAAAATATGCTTTACTCCCGGTGAAACTGAGCGAACTTGACAGGATAGTTTGCCCCCCGGAGAAAGCTTCCTTTTCCGAACAAGATGTCGAGCTGTCGTATGAAATCATTCGTTAGAAGACGCTGCACGGACGATGGGCAAAGTCAATAGTGCGTTGTACAAATAATTGTGGTCGATAACTTTTTCGATACGGTAGTCAAAGGGCAAACACTTCACTTTGCAGTTCTACCTCACCTAGAGCTCCATTGATCCTTTCTAAAGTGAGATGACTATCGAGAGAAAAAGTTAGCAAAAATCGTCCTTCCATTTTCTACATTTGGTCGACCAATACAAACGATGATAGGTCTGAGGGACAGAATGAGATTAACTTCATATCCTTTTCAATACTCTTGTTGAGGTTTCCCTGAGGGCATTTGCCCTTATGACAGTCGCTGCTCGTCACGGACCACTAAAACCTGTGTTTTGAAGGTACTATATACCTTCTCTTTTTTTTATTGAGATTTTTCTGACTATAATCTCTTCGAAACTGGCGGTAATATTGGTAAGAAGATATGGAGGGACCGCTAGTAATCTTTTTATTATAATACTTCGCCAAATTGGCATATGAGAATAAAGGGTAACGGTAAGCTGACAACCTTCAAGCGATTTTCTGTCAATTACTTTGATCGCATTGACATCGATGGAGCCCTGTAAAACTAAATGGGAGTAGCCTGAACGAAAAGTCTTTCCTTCTTTTTCAGAAACAACAATAAGCAGACCAACAACTTTTACCGAATTTGAAAACGTAACATTTACTTTTATTATATTGGAAATAGGCCCGATTACTAAAACTTACTCTAGCTATGAGGCTAAGTGAAGCCGCGCCGACTATCATGGAGCAAGTACTCTTTATTTGTTCAGCGGTAGGAGCACAAATAACGTAGCCCTGAAGAGCACATTCCCTGTTTTGGCCTTGCATGTAAGTTGTCGAGGAATCAGAACATAGTTCTTTGTATAAAACAGTACCATTACTTAAATAGCTACCGCATAGGTTTCATATACAGATTAGAAACGTCTTTCTACTAAAATGTAAACATTCAAAAAATACTGAGCCTTAACACAATGATATGAATGAATATTTATCCAAGCACTTAAATACGTTTCGGTGCAACCTTCAGGATTGCAAAGAGGGTCCAATATTTAACGGCTATTTAGTTGATACAAGGTAATTATGCATCGTCTGAACTAGGATTAGCTAGATTGAAACAATATGTTTAGGGCGTTGATGCAAATATCACATTTTTCGAAAAAAGCTCAAAAATTCGGCATAATTCGATATACGATTATGCCATGGAATAGAAGTAAGCGTGCGGGTTTACATCAATGTGTTCTTAATGACGAGTAGCCTAAACGGTAGTATTACTTCGACAGTCAACAAGGTATTTATTTTATATGGCTCAATCGACTTCCTACCTCTCAGGTCAAGTACACATAAGAATCGTCGTTCACACTACTGACCCATAACTTGTACCCAAACGGCCCACTTACGTTGCGAATTTTGTATGCTCCGCCATGAATGCCATTAGGAATGAGCAACGAATAAACCACATCAAAAATCTAAGCACATCCTGAGTTGAGCTCTGAGAAGCTACCAAAAGTAGGACTCGATTAGGGTGCGGCGCCATGATTACTATATGCAAACGACTGAATGCAAATAGTAAAATATGGTGTCTTTTTCAGTTATAAGTGGATCTGCTAGAAGAACAAGCACAAATCCGGGCCCAGTTTTTTCGGTCCGATTCGATAAGTACACATTGGCCCGTACCTCTGGGCCTATAAGGTCATCATCTTTGGTTGTTAGTTCTGAGCTAAACCTAATTTTATCTACGTTCTGTGGATCATATTCAGGGTCACAGAGCATTAGAGCTTTCGAAATATAGAATTGTAGTCGGTCCTCGATAGCGTAGGCCACTTTATGCGCGTTACGTCTGCGCATCTTACGCTTACGTGGTGGTCAACTACAGTTATACCCATGGGCCAACAATGGGAGGTTTATACTTAATAATAGTAAATTGCCTACATCTTTTCTCTCGCAGATTGGCAACAATGACGTAAAGCTGTCCTCGCAAATAGGCGCCAATGTATACCGCGTTTTCGTGTAACAAATGCACGTTTCGCGACGTGCGTGTCCCTTTATCTGAAGGAGCAGATTTTCCAAATTATATTGTTTGAGAAATTATAGAATTTGAAAAGTCTGATAATTCAAAACCATGATGGCCCAGTAGCAAAAAATGCAGCATTTCTTAAGAAAGACTGATGTTGTGAACAGGTCAGGCAATTCCTAAAGATGATGGCACCTGGAGAGAGAATACGCGTGTTTACCGCCGGCACTTTTGAGTGTAGTCGCTTGTATTTGTTTCCAATGTAGAGCTGGATTTTTCGCCGTCGTATTTGTATTTGGCAACGGCAAACATCAGTCGTTGCCGTTTTTTTTCAGAGAAAATTCAGTATCGGAAAAAAACTATACGTATATATTTCCTTGAAGAAGTTACATCGAAATGGCCTAATCTACCTGTCTGTTCCAACTCCTTCACGCGTTTTTATCTCTTTTGCATGTTTGCAGGTTCGATGGAAAGCGGGGCGTCGAGTGGCGTGGATAGCCGGAGGGGCCCGCAATCTCGGGGGGTCCTGTCGAGACATGGCGGAGAAAATCAGAACACTAATGGCAGTAGCGGTGGCTCAAGAGGAGGCCAAGTCCAGCAAATTAACTCCGACCAGCCAAAGTCCGAGGTTTGTCAGCTTTTTTCTTCTTCCTTGGTTTCGTTTTCAAGAGAAAGAGACAGTTAGTTAGAGCGTCAACTATTTTGTATACGGATGGTGGAAGCTGCTTTTGGCGATTCCTATTCCGTCAACTTTTTCCAAACGGACTTCAGAAGCTGTAGTTCTTCTCAGTTACCTGAAGTGAGAAGTTGGCTTTATTTCGATAAAACGACCTTCCGAGTCGGCAAAATGATAACAGCCTAAGGAATGGGACAACGTTAGCTTTTGTAAAACTGGATCAAACGATAAGCAGAAATTTCTCGTTATTAGAATCGTTATACCCTGTGTGTTATTTAAATAGCTTAAGAGGGCAGAAATCATCTTACGTCATCGAAGCTAACAAAATAAGAGGTTTACATAAAAGTTAAGCTAGGTTAGTGAGTTGTTGGACCCGACGAGCCGCATATCAGACGAGCATAACAATGCTAAGGCTCAGAGTGCAACGCAGACAGGGTTTCCAGTTCGATCTAATGATTCGAAGGGACGCGATTTATTTTTAGGGTTATATTGATTGAAATATAAACCGTTTGATCCATAATAGGATGACTCCAAGGTCATTGGACGAGGAGGTCAAAATGAAGATCAAAACTAACCTGAGATATGATTTTTTACATATCGTGCTGCTAGTGAGCAAGTACATTGTGAAGCTAGCCTTTTGCGTCTAGTGGAATAGAATAGTTGCCGGTCATAGTTCTTTAAAAGTAGAGCTTAGGACGGTTTTCTAAACGCGGCTTATGGTCGGCTTCCATTCTCTACGTACGCTGAATCAGCCCAAATCGGAACTGTTAGGTATTACTAGAGTAATCGTTCACTTTAGTTCTCCATCGAAAACCGCGACCAGCAAACTTATAGGATATGAATTACATACGACGTTTCCTTCCATCGGTTATCGGCTATTCGATCAGTGAGGTATAAATAATGCACTGCGATGCCTGCGCACTTTTATGGACATTATCCAAACCTTTACATAGAATATGATTATGGAACCTTAAGGATCTCCGCAAGCATATATTTTTTTAAATTATAGTTTAATATCGTCTGTTATAATATTGTTGTTATGTTTTTTAGTTTATAATTTAATATTACATTTTACCATAATTAAATCACGCAGGCCTACGATTGCGGTGCCAATAGAAATATTTCTAGCTTGTATCAGGTGGTAAACTAGCTACAAGTTGTACAAGTTATAAGTATCTAAAGGAAAATCTAGTGCAAAGGCAAAACTAACAATAGCAGTAAATACTTAGGCGTAAAGCTGTAGCTTATTATCACACTCAACTGTTGCTGCAATTGGTGGCAGAAGAATATACGAGATCGGTTTCCAGCTTGGATGCGGAAGCTTACTACATCACTGGCTCAACGAAGACCAAATAGACGAAGTACGTTTTCTGCGGTAACAGAAAGAATAAGCATATGCGCATTGATATTATACGCTATAAAGGCCTCCAAGCTACACAGTATGGAGGTCTTTATAGTTTGCTCGTTGTGGCTCCCTGCTCAAGTTCTACATGTCGGCTTGTATAAAGCTAATTAGCGAACCTTTCTGTACTATATATAATATAGGACAACCATATCTCGATATATTGAATATACTCCCACCTATTTTTCACATAAATGTTGACGCCTACTATTAGAGTTTCTGTACACCTGTACAACTGTACACAAAATCATCCCGGAACCATTTGTTAATGGGAATCGACAGTGGGAAGAGCTCTACGTATACCTGGAAGCTAATAGGTGCATTCTGTTTTCTTTCATCTCTGCGTTCACTAAAACGTAGCGATGAGTTCGGCTTTTTCGCTGACAATGGTTAAGCAAATCGTCTGTAGGGTGTGTACGTGTTTCGAATTATAGTCAACTCAGTTAGTGGGTATCTACTATTTTTTTTTTTTTATTATTATGCTCGCAGGTTTCATGCCCACTTCATAACTTCATGTTTCGAAGTACTAGAAGTCGAGAGGGAATGCATGGTCCATGTCCTGTCTTGTTTGCAGGCTTCCGTGACTACAACAACTCGTTTCTCTATATGCAGTCGCCTTTTCTCTAGGCCCCTAACCTCTCAGTTCCCATTATTATTATTATTATTGTTCTTGCATCAGTAACTCTGTCCTATTTCGCTAAGAGCTTTCATTAATCAATGGAGGGATTCCGCGAACTGCTTCACTTTCAATCAGTCATTTAATCACGGAGCATTTACCTTCAACAACTTAATGTCACCTAATCGACCTACAAATCTCGTCTGCTAAGAGCGCATAGCTTAAAAGTTTAAAATAAAATAATCTGTGACTACTCAGCATTCGTGTACTGGTAGCTTGTAGTATGACGAGATTTTAAGCCATTATCTTTGTATATCTCGAATGTGCGAAATAAAGGAACGTGTAGGAGTGAGTATGCAGGCCACTCCATTCTCTTTAGGACGCAGGAGGAGCGTTAGTTCCGAAAATCAGTGATAGCAATGTTTATATTTTTTCCCGATTGCACCTGGCTTATGGATAAAGTGAAATTTTAATTCTATGAATAATAGATGAAATTTCATGATAGTATGACCAAACAATTGGTGCTAGGCCTACATGGAATGGGCGTTTCATAAAATTAACTTACTATTTTACATATTTATGTTGTAGGCTGTACTAATATTTCGGGAGACAGAATGCAACGGTCGCTAATCGTACAGCGAGCTTTGAGAAAAGAGGTTGCTATCAGGTATCTGGTAGACATAAATTGAGATAGGATTGTATTTTAATATTTTTGTAAGCGTTGTAACGGTTCTTCTAAACAAAGTGTCTTCATACCGCACCGATAAAGAGAAACAATGTTATTTACGAATATATCACACTCTTATACCATACATAGCCGTATAGGCTAACACGGCAATCCTGTTGATCAATCCTAATTCCCGTGTTTCTACGGCCATGCTTGACGTGGAACCCAACTCAGCGAATTGATTTACTACCACAGTAAACAGGATGTTTATGATTGTGTCTTCATTGTGTATCATCGAAACTGCACAATGTCGCCAAAGAATGTATCGTAGTTTTCGAAGTGTCATACCTCTAAATAGCCTCGCTTTGTTGAGAGTCGTGGAGTTGTTACGTAGAGTTACAAATCGACTCGAAATTTTGAGACTGTGCAAGGAGCACGCGGCATTCGTGGAGAAAAGTTTTTCTATTTATAGACCAGCTGATGAATTGGGTTGAGGTAGACGACATAACAGCGACAGCTTAAGGTTGTGGAAGAAGTTGCAGCTGCTATTCAATCGAGTTGTTTTTGATGTATCTCAGGAGGCTATATTAGTGACTGCGTGAAATGCTTGTGATAATGTTCGTCTCTGCGTACGCAGGTGGGAACACAGTTCCGCCATGTTTTGTATTTTCTGAAGTTAATTTCAAGTAAGCCATGCTAATGAGTGCGCACTTCTTAGAAACCAAGGATTTTGCGAGACTGTTCGTAGGAAGCACAAGCACTGTATTTGAAGACCGTCTTAGCTACTTAAACTGGATCATTTGCTGTTCTTCACAGAAGCCATGTGGGCTAACAATAGATAGGCAGGCTTAAGTGCTATCAAGCAGGCCTTGGAGAACGGAGGTCACATCATTACGCCTTCTTCACATTGCTCGAGTAAGCTACAAGCCCTACACATGGCAGTCTTGAGGTCTTAATTTCGTACGGTTTAACAAAGTTCTGTTACGACCTACGGCAGAGGATCGACGACATAGTTGGATTGGCAAACGTGCATACGTACGATAACAAATACTGCTAGTGGGTGCTGAAGCACCCACTTCGCTGAACGGAACACACTTAAGCGGAAATGATGTTCCTTCTTTGGTTGCACAGAGTGACAATCAGCCAGTTCAGATCACCGAAGCCTTATTCTCACAGGGTGCCTATTTACCCTCAGGAAACTTTGTTGTGTCTTCAGCTGCCACATAAGCAAAGAGCAGAATATGTAGATCATGTCTCTCAAAACAACATTAGCAGCTTTTTTTTGACAGTGTAGAGTAATTTGTGTCAGCTGTCCGACAAGATTTCTCTAACCCAGTTACGTCGACTGGGTAAACACGCTATTTAATAGACTACTAGTAATTTTTTTTTTGCAAACACATTAATTGTTTTCAAAATGTTTTTGCTAATATCCGAACGAAGTAACTGCTCTAATGGACTTCTTCACATAGAATCATTAGTAACCCCACACAATGAAGCTATATGAGCGAACGAAATTGAATGAACGATTGCGAGCTCCTGTTTGGCTACAAGACAGTGGAGTGTCTATCAAGTTTAGACATATTTTTTCGTTTGTGGTAATAATTGCTCTTAGCGGTCGCATAAAATTTTCCCGTAATGCAATACTACTACGCCCGCTTTCGTGTCAACTGTACAAATTACGGCAGTGCGATAAATAAGGTACATATTTCTCTTCCATAAAAAATAAATATATTCAATCAGAAATTTTATTTTTAATATAATATAGTAATATCAACCCTTTTTCTTGTGCAGTTGTTAAAATGAAAACTTGATGAACTACAACTTGGCGATAAGTTTTCGTTGAACAGTTTGAGAAGATATTAAATGGTCGTCATTTATTTCGGACACGTTTGTGTACCCCTTTATTATCGAATATGTTGTAAAGGATATCACAATTATGGTGCATGGTAAATTCGTGTGGTAAAAAAATGGTGCATTTTCTAACAACTGATGAGAAGTCGATAAATGGCTTATGGGCGTTTCAGCTAAAAATCAGCGAAGAATAGAGAATATGTGTTTTTTTTTTTTTTTAGCAAAAGCATAAAATTGAAACATGAAATGTCTTAATGTTTATCACAATATTCAGAGTATTTAAACCCAGTCTGTCCAATCAGATTGTCGATGTCGCAACTGGAAGACTATTTCAGCATAACTTTATATGTATTTCGATTAATTAAAGTAGAGGTACAGTTTTGTCGATACGGTGAGTTCTCGAGTAGCTTGAATAGAAATGGGGGAAGTCATTAGTGCATCATATTAACTCTGCAATATTAGTACAAAACGTAAACACGACTTTAACGGCAGTTCCATAGCGGTGCTGTTGTGTCGGCAAATTCTCGGGAAGGCGTTCACTCATTCGACGATGCCGACAGTTTTCCCAGTGCATCGTATTTAGACTCGTGTATAAATTTATAGGTACAAAGGACACGCTGTTATTAAGCTCTAATACTATTATATAGAGGAAATATGCCTCAGCCAACAATGCGAACTATTTCAAACTGGTAGCACTTGACAAATGGTACGCTGGATATAGTCGGATACCGCTCCTCTTAGCAACCCCAAACCATTATAATTTACCTTATTCATTATTTACCAATGGGAAATAATGTTTTACCTATACGCAGCTTCTAATTTTTTATGATTGCACTCGATACGTTTCAAAAGGACAGAAAAAGAACACGTATTTTTGGCGTGAAATACACCAATGAGGCCGACTGGAACACCCGATCAAACCTTCTCACTACGGTTCCCTCTCCACGGGCTGAATTGGAGTGGAAACTGTATGCCGTATTATTAGGCACCACTTCGCGCCTCTTGCCGCTATCAGTATGTGATTATCTAGCCGTCGTTATAATGCCTAGCTTTCCTTGTGTATGAGATTACATATCTGTCATCCCTATAGGCGTCTTCCAAACGGCTAAATGCTTTAGAGTTAGAAGTAGCGTGGGTGAGGTTTCAGAGAACTGAAGGTACGTGTGTGCTTTAAAGGATGGGCTTGCGAAGTGACATTGGGTGATCGCAGAGCTGAAGGCTAGAAGCTGGTTGCCACACAGCAGAGGCGGCTCAATGGCCGATGGTTGCAGATCTGCAGAAGGTCATTTGATCGTTGAACATATCACAATTTAGGTGGCCATTTATCGCCTACATTGAAGAATGCCGGCGATAATTCTGTTACCAAAGAGCACTAGACAGAGTAGAAGACGGAAAGGGAAGACGAAGGAGATCTGGAGAGAGGTTCTTCACAGACTTTACTCAGTGGCCACCTTCAGAGATGCAAACGATGTACAGTTATACTGTGGAAAAGCCGGCATTCGCTACGCAGTGATCCTTTTCCTTGGTTACGTTATTTATTTACTTGTTTTTAAGATCAGTACAACTGATATTTTCGGATGTCCAAATTCTGCCAGTGTATCAACGTTGTAGCGCCGGATTCAGTTGAGAAAGCATCTAGCGTATAAAGCGGTCATTTATTTAGGTTAGAGTTGGCTCGTACAGGTAATCTGTTGCATGGGATTTACGCGCGTTGTTTTTACTTGTTTCTACGTGTAAGTTGCCATCAGTCTTATATAACAATAGTAGACATAGCATTAGCTACGCTAAGGTCACGACTACGTGCCGTGAAGTCTTTTTATTTAGAGACTATTCTGTAACATTTTTTCAGTACTAATGATTACTTTAGTATCAATGTCAGGACATCTTTTTAGCGTTTTTCTGGCAAATGCAAAACGGCTCTAAATAAGATAATTTTACTGTGACAGTTCGAAGGGGTCGGAAATTTACAGCAGTCATAATTTGAAAGAATAAAGTATAAGCACGCATGATGATAGAGGTGTTGAAGTTCGCACTTAAAATGCTAAGTTGAATTTTTGGTAGATACGCAGCCTGGCATTTATACCGATTTTAAATGACTTTATTTAGCGGCCGCCAATGAAGTGTTTCTTACAGCTGAGAGCTACGAACATGTAACTTCAGTGTCTTTTGATTTCGGCTGGGTTCGTGGTAAATAAAATTGGCATATGTGCAATAACAGCTCGACTAACAGCCGAAGAATAATAAGAAATAATGGTAAAAAGAAAAGAAGACATAAATAAATGATCTTGATCACTTTGTTAGTTGGTTTTCCGGTGATACGTGAAGAAGAAGCTTGCGTCTTAAAAGCTTTCCGATATTCGCAAGTGATAATTGAGAGAAAAAAATTATTAAATTTAAATTAAAATTAAAAACTAATTAGGTACAACATCCGTTGCTTGAACAATTATTTAATAAAAAAACAAACTCTCTCATCTGTAGAAGATTTCCCTTTCGCCTACATTGGTTCGTTGTCTTTTTGTCTTCGATTTATAGCCTGCTGGTGAGGTTCGGGTGTTAGCAACATTGACTTCACGAGGGGCTGTATCACTCGGCGCATACTTGTGGACTAGTCCACTATGGTTTTAATCTACATTTTGCGGTCGCTTCCTATTTGGTTCATTTAGTTGGGTAAATTGTGTCAATTCGATACTGTTTTAGGCGTATCGGCTAATCTACTCGTATTGGCTGACCAGCTCGTATGTTGATAGCGCCTGCTTTGATTTGAAATTTAGAAAACAGCGTGCCTTTTAAACTGTCGAATATTCGATCTGACTGAGGCCTACATAAATTTGTAAATGCGATATGGTCTTGCACAATGGCTACCGTCGTCTATGCTCTGTTAAAGCTTTTATTGGAGCTAAGCATGCTGACAATTTAGTTATAAAGATACAATTTTGTTTCAGACAGCATCCATATCTGAGTGATGCAGACTCAAATTAGGGATGCTACACCAGAACCTTTATTATTAGCAAATATGCATTGTATGTACATTTTATACAAATTCGAGCATAATGGACTATGTTAATTTTGTGAACGACCAATACAAATGGCCTAATTATAGGGAGAGGTTTTACGAGAGAAGGAACGTCATTTCCCGATTTCTCATTTCGCTCCCGCTGCTACTGCTACCATCGCGACTATTGCCACTTGGTTGGTCTGGCTATCGAACGAATCAAGCAAGTTGGCTGATGTCCTGCCGCTCACGTCTGTACTTTGTGATGCCTGCACTCACCAGCAGGCCTATTTTTTCTCCTGGCCGACACAGATGCCATATAGGCTTGCTACGATTACTAGCAGAAGCGTTCGTTGTTCTCGTTTGGCGAGCGCGTAGCATGTAAAAACGTTTTTAGCGTGCAGAATGCGTTTATCCTCTGCTCGCCCAGCTTATCCAGCCATCAGTCAACGGCGCGGCTTGTTCACTGATAAAAGCATAGGCGATTCTGATTCGCGCAAAACAGGTAGTGCTCTACAATAACGAAACGAGCGTTTCCCTTGAAATGTCTTTAGACGCATAGCCGCTTTCGAAGTCAGCAACGTTTTCATTATCTATCTGTGATTGTTTGCTAAACACGCATACGCTACTGCGGCAGAATAGCTATGGTTGATAATCTTCTCGAGACGTTTGTTCCGTAGGCGCATAAATAGGATTCCAATATGGCGAAATAGTCTAATTACACATAATGCATATATTGGCGTTTATATTCTTGGGAAAATCACGTAACTCAGATCAAAAATATGCTTACTATTGCTGTTATCCTAAATACGAATCGAGTGATCGCTACCGTATATAAGATTATGGCGTAATAAGCTATAATAAGTTGTTATGAGTCATCTTTATGCCTGCATTACTACTTGTAGTGCATATAGCTTCAATCTACTCACGACTAAAGCAGCCATTGTAAGCTTAGGAACACCACGACGTTTATAGTGGGTCCTGGTATAGAAAGTAGACCAGTCTTCTCGTTGATAGCCTACTAATTTTAGAGATTTACCTACATCCCGACACACTCACACTTACCTATTTCAATACGGTCATACACATAAGTTCGCATGTCCGTATGCGCGTGTTTGCACACAGTTTGATCTGTATATAAGCCCTCCTGTATCATCTGCTGCTTAAAAGCTCTACCTTAAGTTGCACTTTTGCCTCAAGTCCCCTCTCCTCCTTTGCCGCTTGTCTTTCACGGTTCTTTCGTTGGGTCGGTCTTGCAACTCACCGGTCGGCGAAGCACTCGTGCGACGACTCGTACCGACTCGATCCATTTCCAAGAACTCGTTTGCCCTCTTTCCCTTTAAAAGTCCCCCACCCATGGTAACGGAGCGAAAGACGGACAGCTCTGGGGGTGGTGGCCCCCTGGCGGGCCCGGCGTGAAGCTTGCAGTTATCGCTTGTCTTATGGGTGGCCCAGCTCCGGCGGCCCTCGTTCGCTCCACCGAACCCATCACAACCAAGCAGCAGCACCGATCTGTCGGTCGGTTCCCCTCTGCTGGTTTGCAGCCATCCAGTTACATAGATAGCAGGCGTTCAAGTAGTCGTCTACACGCCGTTGCAGCAGCCGTCGGCGTTACGCGAATACGTAAATGTATGTCGCGCTACTAATATTACTCTAATATTACTATACTGTGAGTACGCAGCTACCGCGAATTTCCGGGCCGCGACAGCAGCTATTGGTGATCAACTGACCCAGCGACTGAAGAGCCAGCCCAGTGACCGCCGCACATGAACGGTGGCCGCCATTGCACTTCATCATTTGCGACTCGGACGTACGGAGTGCTTTTGGAGGGCTACTAGTGTGATACAATTCAGATAAAGGTAGTAATGTCGTGGTTATTACGGATTAGCGGAAACCGACTCTCTGATGGTGGCCGCGTTCTGGTGGCGATGTCGATGGCGAACGCCAAAATCAGTAACAACAGGAATACTAGAGCCAGTAGAAGTTAGTCAAGTTATTAACGTGAACTTCGATGCGCGCAGAGCAAAGCCGGAACGAGCAGAACGAACAGAGAGTAGCCGCCCAAATGGCGACGTCAATAAGGCCACCTGCGCCTGGGTAGTCAGTGTGTGAGACAACGTTCAGCGTAGCTGAAGCAACAACACGACGAGAAAAAGCGGAATGGCAAAGGAGAAAGCAAGATAAAGTGATATCGTGGCGAGTGGACGTAGAGACGTCAGGGCCAAATAACCAGACACGGCTGGGCGAGAAGTGTGCGTTCTGTGTCTCCATCTTCCCACGCGGTGGATGTGTGTACGTGTCAGAGCCATTGCAGCGCCACGAGCGATGCAATCCAGCCGCTAGCAACGACAAATGCACGAAGATGATTACTATGTAGCCATCGCACGTTTTATTCTAACCAAGCTGAAACTATCGACACTCCCTCTCACAACTGCTCAGCCTATTGCTTAAGCGCACCTACTATCTATACGATATACCCAAACACAGAGCTATACTTATAAAAAGAAACACTTAATTCCTCATGCAGATTTATTGCATCGAACGTCCAACTTCATATTAGTTTGTACTTAATGCTATCAGTGTTACCAACATTGGTCCTGACAGCCGATTTTTAAGCCCAACGTCTCCAGGTATCGAATCAGGTGCCATAGTTGTGGATTTCGTTCGAAAGACAGGAAGTGGGCATTAAAAGAGGCGACGGTGATGGTGTAAAAGAGGTGAGTGCCAACCCTACCTATGCCCATTAAAACGTTTACGCGGCAGGAAGCTTCTATGCGTTCTCGTTGCAGGTTCCCGATACACGACTGCCCATCGTTCATTTGTCAGACAGGACACGAAAGTGGTTAATGTGGTGGCCTTTTCCGAAAAAAAAAAAAAAAGAAGGCATCCAACTATTGGCCGTCTTTTCAACCAGCACCATCCATGTCATCGTAAATGAAAGGCAGATAAGATGCTTACACTTAGTGAGTCATATGATTTCGTGGAATCAAACTCATTAGTGGTTCCCTGCATCAAGTACGACACTAACTGTGACCTGCATTCAGAACATAGAAGCTGGATTATTCTAGAAGTAAATTAAGGCAAAAGTCCTTTTAGCTCAACCAATCGTTTAAATCGCGAACAGCACAAAGTTGAAGCGAACGTCAACGGATATTACTGGCCCACCCGTAGAAGCAAATGTTGAAGATAGAAGCCACTGAGCAGAGGAAATCGAGGCAGGAAACCCTCTCACTGTTCTACAACGATAGCCAATACGGCGAATTGAATGAGAAGTCAATAAGCTTCTAGTTCTTGCTTTTAAAGGGGGACGTTTCCAGTTAAGTAAAAGTCCGCATTAGGTGGCCTTTAACCTAGTTCGACTCGTCCCACATACCCCCCTCCCCTCCCCCTGAACAGGAAAAGTGCTACCGTATATCGTGCACCTCCACCAGAACGAACGAGAAAGTGGGAGCAGGCGTTCGGGTGCCTACCGTTGGACACCTGTTGACGGTCACATACACAATTGGGGTGCGTTTGTTACGGACGCGAGAGATCATCGATACTTTTCTCGCCCAGTTTTGTGGGGAACAGCAGCTCTTAGTGGCCTACTATCAGAAACGAACGCCGAACGTTAACGGCTGGCTCTGAGGTACACTATCTCTTTTATAACAGTTGCTCAGCATGTAAAAAAAATGGTAGTAGTTTGATGACGATTCTGCAAAAAGCGCTTACAACGGGTGGCTTTGGTTGACCAGAAAGCATCTATTACCGAATAGTAAGCGTAGCTGAATGTGAAGCCTGCTGAATGGGTGACGACGAGCTATTTGCTGTTTCATGCGGATTTATCGTGACTTTGCAAGAACACCATCATCAAACTTACATATAATGTAGGTATTTGCAATCCCATGTATATCAGGTGGAAGAAAAAAATCGAAATATGTCTATGGGATTTTAACAGTTCGGAAGTAGCTAAGAATTTGTTTTAATATGGCGGCGGCCGTCGACTTTATTGTCTACTGGCCTTGATGTCAAATCTGCGCTTCATTTGCTTCGTCCTTCCCTTCTTCGACGGCTACCTTCTCACAGACATACTCCTAGCCCAAAGCGGACTGATTTCCTGTTTGCCTACGAGGGCAACATAAGTTATGAGACTATTTGAGAATAGAGCTACATCCGCACTATACCCTCACAGCCATTGCCAAAAGGGGTAATGCGTTAGCAACAGTAATTATAACACGAAAGTCGAGCCTTAACTAACTACGAAGTGTTAGTTCTGACTGGTGACGACCATTGCATTCTTACATTTCGCCGTTTTCTCACGACCGTATTGTCGTCGCTATCGATCTTCTTACCTCATCGTTACTAGTGAGTCTTTTTTGCTGATCACTGACCGATTTGTACCGATGTTAAACGCGATCTCGACCCGGCTACGTCCGGCGCCCTCGTCTCAGCCTCCATCGACGGCCTCGTCGGGGGTGAGCGCCGGCTCGCCGTCATCGTCGGGCCAGAGCAGCCCGGAGCCCCCAGTCGCCACACCCAGCGGCACCAACGGTAACTCCTCGTCGTCTGGAGGCTCGTCGCGCCACAAACAGCATCTTATTCGAAGGGTGCTAAGAGCCCCCCTCAGCGGGAGCGGGGGCTCAAGCGGCGCAAAAGGGAAAGCTCAGGGCAGGGTCGAGCGGGAACGCGAACGCGAAAGAGAACGCGAACGGGAACGTGACAGAGAAAATCAGAAGCACCAACAACAACAGCAGCAACAACAACAGGCCGCCGCCGCCGCCGCCGCTATCGCTAACAACAACATGATGTTGATGCTGCACGACTCGTCCTCAGTCAAGGACCTCGTGAGTACTTTCACGACCTCTATCACATCACTATGTACTCTTCACAACAAGCAGATAGATATATAGATCTAGACGGACAGTTGTTATCGCATGGTAACTAGTCTTAGGTCGTTGCAGTAGCGTCAATCGCCGTTTGGTGGCGACGGGCGCCCGACGCATTAACACACAGAGGGACATGCAAACAGTATGGCGACACAAAGGGTGTGGATAAGCCGTATATACTTTGTTTATTCGTATCGGGTGTGCAGCATATATACAAAGTGGGTGTACCAATACGAAAATCAGGAGTCCTCTTATTGAGCAAATTTCTTTGCAAAAAATGAAAGCAATGCTTAACTTCGTACAAGCTCTCTTTGTAGAGGTAAAGCATGCAAAAGCCAGTTACAGTTAACGGTTAGGAATTCCTGCAGGCTACTTATCTAGAAAATGTCATTGGTTGTCAGGTCGTTGAATTTTCGTATCATCTCAGTCTTCTATGTAAATAAAACGTTTTGATACGGAGAGAAGGGCAAGATTCCGGCCATGGTAACTATAGAACGTATAAATAAAGAGTTAGCCAAGAATGAAGGAGTAGAACAAGAAGAACTTCCGCCGACATCGTATTGACCATTTGACGACGAGTTCAATAGCTATACGTATGCCGTATATTCTCTCGCCGTTCAAAAAGACACTGAGCAAAATGAAAAGTGTACCCTGTAGAAGTTATTATAGTAGCTGATAAACAGTTATTTCGGCCGAGTAGATGTTTGAGAGTCTTATCCATCACATCGGAATCGAGTGGAGGTCCTAAGAATAACGTTGCTCTTTCGTCTGGTTGTACGCCAGGAACCAATTAAGGAACCTTCATCTTCCTCAGCTCATTGCTGCAGACGAAACCGACTTAACCGCGAACGCCTAAGTGTTGTAGATGTAAAGTTGAACGCCTCAGGCAACGTTCACTGGCGTTGCCCCTTATCGGAATTGTAATGATCGTCTTTTGCACTATCGTTTCGACTTGCTAGTAATCATTTATAGCCTTTTATTCTCTGTAATCTTGCATACAAAGACTACTCAGCTAAAGCGACGACCTGGAGAGGATTGCCGTGCTACTATTCCACTTCGTCCATACAGTGGCCGTGTTTAAGCGGCTCGTGACAGAATGTGATCTATGCAAAATGTACATTTTAAAATTTATACTTAATTATATGCAAATATATGAGCCAAAAAATAAGTTGAAATCATATGCAAAATACGATAACTTATTTTTCTCTCGCAGAAGTAAAAACAATTAATTTTAAGTGCGCAGTCTTACAACATTTTAGCCATAGAATCCTTTTTACGTTCATGATTTGTACATATATGGCTCTCGCATTAAATATAGAAATCGTTAGCTTCTGCACAAACATTCTTACCATTATCATTACATTTTCTGTAGAGGGGTACGCCTTCCTTAATCATTCTTGTGCTCAACGACAAAAAAGCAGGATAGTACATAGAGGACGTCTGTGCTGGATTGTCTTGCACGACGTAGGCGCTTTTTATACATGTAAATCACGAACATCATTTTTCCTGATACTCATGCTTTCCATATCGTTCCCTCGAAGTGGAGCCTCGTCTGAAACACTGCAATGATTCCGAAAATTTTGTTGAAGAGTGCAGCAGCCAGATTTGCAGTGTTTCCTTCTTACCAGTTTTCTCCTTTACTTCTTTGACTAGGAGCGATAAAACCAAAGTTTGGCTTGCCAAACGCGGAAAGATACAAGTTGGCGAAGGAAAGATGGCTGCAAGAGAAGCTGTGCTTTTTACTTAGCTGCTGCGGAAGACTGTATTTACTGTCAATATGAACCGCGCGAGGCGGGAAAATACAATACACGACTTCGCTAACCTCTCTTTGGAACGGGGTAAAATGCAGATAGAGGATAATTTTTGGGGGGTAAACTGACATCTCGCGGATGTTAGCTCAACAAGCCGGACATGTGAGTTACTATCTCGGCGAAAAACGTTTAATTGCCTAACTTACAAACAATTCGCTAGATTAAGTTGAACACACATCGCGTTGATTGTTATATCGTAATAAACGTTGCGTGCCGGTCAATTTCCATACGTATACTGGAATTACTTGTGGATACAGATAGACTGCTCGTCTTACTCTAACTAGCTAGGTGTTGTAGCTTTTAAGTTACACGCTTGCATCCGTAAGGTTTGATAGTATAGGATCGAAAAAAATCAATAGAAAGTGGGCTAAGTTACGTCTTAGGTTGGCTATCTTAATCGGTTCCCCTTGACGAAAGCGCCTATGTCTGTTTTGTACTGTTTCATTTGATGTAGAGACAAATATCTTCCGAATTTGTTAGATGTTTATCAGCAGTCGTTCTTGGTCCTTTACGTTTATCATGAAAACAGATGATTCTACATAATATTTCAGTCGAACGTCTCTCCGCGCTCTTTCTCTATACCCTGTTAACTCTATTAACGCCTAATGGTCTTATTATCCAATACATAATAGATAATTAATCAGCGACACTTATTTGTGCTGTGCAAGCAACAAGAAATCCGACAGCGAACAAAGGGACTTTATTTTTGACTAGACCGAATTCGCTGAACCTGTTTCGCAGGTTTCATTTATCAATATGGGACTGTAACGACGAAGTGATGGCACCGGTGGCCCATAGCATAACAAGACTCGTCGAAAAACATATCTTTCCCATTTGATTCTGAGTCTCGCAAATTGGATACACAAGTCTTGTAGGCTTTGTTTTTAACGTATGTCCTTTTGGCTGCCTTAACTGACGCATATGCCACCGCTTCTTGCGTCGTCTGCTCTAAAATGCGCAATGCCGTTGAGAAGCAGTTACACGGGAGCCTGAGTATTGGAGGGTTTGGATAAGGAAATGCTCGTCAGGTCTACTGAAACCATCCATAAAAAAAACAACAAAGCAGAGTCACATCGGGAATAAGATGTAGGGCGAAAGCAATCATCTGAGTTGACAGCAAAAGCAACAAACCAGTTTCTCTGAAGAATAGTTTCAAAGGGCCTTATCACCCAATTGAATTTTTGGTTGCTATTAACCCCGTGAGGACCAATAGAAGTTAGAGAAAGAAAAAGACCTTCAGATGCTTTGTAAAGAATAGAACGACACTGATACATAAACACTCACAAACACATCGAGGCACACAAGACAGCTAGAACTATTATTACTACTTCTGCCGGTGTCTTCGCGATCAAAAATTGAATGTCTCCCTATATACGCTTATACGTGTGGGTATGTGTACATATCTATCGACGCTTGCAAGTACAGTGATCCCATAATCTAGTAACACTATATCTGAAGCCCGCTTCACACCGTGCCCGACCAACAGCAGCGCGATTCCGAAGGCGGAGATATGGTTTAATGCTTTGAAATATCATAAATGTTTCCACAAGTACATAAGAAATTATGAAATTTTAGTCTAAAGGTCAGCAATTTTCGCCTTTATCTTTAAGGTGAAATAGTATAACCCTCGTTAATATACGATGATTGGGCGGGTGTTAAAAAGCAGCTTCTTGCTTGGCTGATGCTAGAGAATACTCCTTAATGGGGAGCTTAGTTACCGTCTCGAGCAGCCTATGCGCGTCCAGTCGTATCAACCGACTTGCACACAGGTAACAACACAATGAAGTAACAGCATCGATGAACCGCAAGCGTTGCTTTTTCTGTACCTGAACCAACGGCACACAAACAAACATAATTTGTCCATTTTTGCCATTTGGTCATATACGTGCAAACAGGTATCCTTTCTTTTAGAATTCTATCGACTCTGCCGATTATTCATTGTGCCCCGTCTTCCATGCTCAACGTATTTAATGACTTTATATGCCTCTAAAGACTACATGATCAACAATACAAACATTGCAGATGGCCTAGGGAACCCTGATGCATTCCAGTTTTTAAGATTTTTTTAAGATATTTCATAAATTTTGACATTTAGAAAATGGCTAAGAGGAAGCGTAGAGCAATTTAGCCTTCGTAATATTCTTGAAAAGTCAGCCAGTTTTGTATATACAAGTAACTTTTGTTCCATTCCATTGTTTGAGTTCGCCCATCGGTGCGTCCTGTGTGTCTACATGTTTAACCGAATTGCCCAAATGAGGTAGAGGCTTTCCTAGTATCCACTCTGTCCTCCAGAACTTCTATAAAGCAGGTAATAACATATAGGAGTATATCTTTATTCGGAGCCGAACAAACGGTTAAAAACGGCTCTCCACCAGACACCCGAACTTCGTTGTCCCGGAGCGGGTGTTTCCATCGCTGGTTGTTTCGGCCTCGCTCAGTAATCCTAACAGATTACCTTTCTCATGCTGAATTATCCGCTTTTATGTTGAAGCTTTGCCTCAACACAAAATCGAGTTAATCTACTGCAAAAGCGGCACATTAAGGTCCAATTATTATTAACTAACGACAAGTAACTATCACGCGAAACTAATGATAAATTACTGTTGACGATGTTAAGCAATTTTTTTGCGGTCAGGCCAGCTCCCATTCATTGGTAGAAATGCCAGAGTTTGAGTGCAACAATTTCCCTTGAAGCTGATGATAGCATTGTTGTGTATAACCGAAGTGTTACCACCTTAACATGTATTTACCAGAATTAATAAGATTTTATTTGAACGAAGCACTCCCCACGTCTTCTAGTTCACACGACGGTTATATCTTCTATGAAATACCTTTTGATTTTGACAATGGGCCCGTTTTTCGTGGAACTAATCTCTACCTAGGACATTGAACATCCTTGAAGAGAACCTAGGTTGGAAAAATGGCAGTGCGTTCTTTTCAGGTATATACTTTGTCCGAAACGACGTATTTCCTATTGGATATTGGTATCACTGGTATGAATAAGATGTCGTCTGACTCAGCTACAGTATGTACTTTTTAGCTTCATTCAGGCAGTGTTTGTGCGTGTATTAATTATGACTTCCCTTTATTCAATGCTTTGCGTTTGTTATTGCAGCGTCAATCCTCGAGTGCAGGTGGAGGTCCCGTGATATCGATGATGGATAGGGGTGGGGTGGGGGCGCAAATGAATCCGATGGCTTCCATCGGGTCTCACGGAATGCCAGGCCTGATGCAGCAGCCCCCTATGTACCAGCCGCCAGCGGCATTGTATGACGACGACCCAGGGATCATGTCTGAGGTCGAGACCTCTGCAACCGGACTCCGGAGGGGTGCAAAAGCGCGTTCCAGTTTACCGATTGTCAGAACGCCTAACAAGACCAACGAGCGACCCCTGGGTAAGACCCGATGCATCTGCTCAAAAATAACACACAGACACGTCTCCACGCGCGTAGGATAGCACCTAGGGAATCTACACACACAACGCACGAACTAACTCACTCAGGCTGGCGTACGAGGATCGATCATACGTTTTTTTGCCATAATGCGATAGGAATCTAATTTCGTAACTCGAATGGCGACATCTAAGGCAGGCACGTTAACGATTAACATGTATATAAATATCCACGCATCTGCTCGCAGCGCTTTATACATTCTATGCAAAAAAATGTAGAACTTTTTTCAGCGGAATTTAGTGATGCTTCTAATGACAATAAGCAAACTAAGCCACTAAGATTATAAATGCGAGAAACTTGCTTCTATATGCATACGTGCTAGAATTTTGGTTAAGCAGCTTTGTCGGGGCTCATTTTAGAGCGAGGTACAAAAAAAACTCGTTGGACTCTTCTTAGATAAAATAAAAAAAAAAATTCGCATTATATACAGCTGGAATTCTAATGGGCACGTGGTTTGTTTGAAAATTAAACTATGCAAAAATTTTTCACATACAGTTTCGGTTATGCCGAAAAATGCGAGCTTGTTAGATATAAATCATAATTATAAATAGTAAAAAAAAGCAGGTCACGATGCAAAACAATTTCGTGGATTATTTGAAAGTCATAAAATAGAAAGTTGGGAGCCTTTGGCTTACTCCACACGGTTATCGGGGAAATAAACGCTAGCTGCTAAAGAACAGATTCAACGTTGTGAGACTTTTCTCACTTAGTTGGAATAAGTAAAGACTTCATGGCAACAACGACAGTGACTATTTTTAAAAACGAGCGGTTCGTATTGTGCTGCATCAGCTGTCTCAGTACGTATCCGATACTGGACTTCCCGTGTGCGTCTCTGCCTAATATTCTCTCTATAAGGGAATTTTCTATTTGTTCGATGAACTCGTCTGTCCAAGAACCCTTCTTATAATAGGGTGGGTCTAACCGAATTACTCTTGCTCTTCGTAAATTTGTTACTTATGTCTTTCCTAGCTATGTGGCGTTGTGAAGCTAGCTTCTGAAAGGAGTCTAGAGACCTTCTAAGTTTTGCCTCCTGTGGGAGATAGCTGTTCGTTCTCCCAATCGTTGTCTGTCTTATACAAGGAAGCCGACACGATAGGAGGGTGGGCAACGAACATGTCTTAGCATATAATACGATCTCGTAGTTGTTAGTAAGCAGCTGAGTTGGGTCTTTTTTGTCACTGCCGGCCATCGCAAATGAGGACAAATAGTAGAGAAGACGGTACGGATCCTGTTTGGAAAAAAGTTCTTCACTGCAGACACCATTACTGAATGCAACTAGGACTTGATATTCTGGTACAGTTCTTGATGCTCCTTACAGTTCTTCTTCTGCAACGGCATTGACTCTCCTAACTGACGCTTGTTCTGATAGATAGCAATAAGAATTCAAATTGCCGAAGATGGGAAACGGTTTGTGGTATTTTTGTGCTGTGCATAGTGCAGTGTTAACTACCTTTAAATAAATGCTGTCCAGTTGATTTATATGTTAGTGTAACATGTTAAAATTGTAAAAATCCTTGCAGCACATGGCAGCTAGAGCTAGGGAGAAATGTTCAGTCATAACTGCATAATTACAGGGAGAGGCGCATCTGCTGGCGCTGAAACCCGCAGCGTTACACTTATGGTCAGTGGATAATGACAGTCAGGCTGGTGTAAATGGCGGTAAAATGGTGATGTAAAAAAGAGGACGAAGGCGCTGTCAAATAGGAGAGACCTCTTATACTTCGCGCTAAGACCGTAATTCGACGCAATAGCTCGTAAACAAGTCGTCGTCTCATTTCTTCGTCTATCTCTTGCATCTATAGCCACCATCTAGATAACCATCGTCGTCACCTCCACAGCTGTTTGCTCGTACCGAGTTCCGGGTCTCTCGATTCGTGGCAGCTGATTTAATACGAATTTTCTAAGGAGATCGAAAAACACTTTCTCTGTCTCACCGTTAAGTCCCGTCTGGTCACTAGCATTCGAAGGCGTTCCAGCCATCTCTGGAAGCGATGACTCCTTTACTATATTGGGCTGCTTCTTATTTAGTCGAGCTGACCAATGAGCCGAACTGTGACGCGCTCTTGGGAGCAGTTAGTAGTAGTAGTAGGTGTTTATGAAGCGCCGTTGCTGCCGTTCGTATGAATAACGATGGCAGAGCGTCCAGTTCGGCGAAAACGTAAAGATATATAGTACAAGTAATGTATTGCGGTGCAGTATAACGTTGTGGCTAGACAAGCAAGCCGGCATTAAGCCACAGAGCCAGCCGATTACCATGATGCCGCCGTAATCGCACTGAAAGATTAGGCTGAATAAATAGCTTTTATACGCGCTTCCCAATGGGCCGAGGAAGCCTAGATTACCATTCCTAGACAGCCATAGCTGTGCCTAAATCGTAACAGACAGGGTGATACGTTCACATCTACATTCGCATACGGCCAGACAAAAAAATATACGTGTGTTGGGGATAGTTGGCAACAAGGGGGAAGACCTAAGCCTAATTAAAATCTTCAAACATTTTTTCGTTACTGTTGTTAATATGATGGCATCACTAAATTAATATTGTGGGTGTCTTTTTATAGAAAATGTTGGTTCAAGTTTTTCCGTTCTGTTTCCTTTACGTTTTATATCTTTGATATTCTTTCTTCAGATACCCATTTAGAGCAAAATATAGAAAAAAACATCTATTCTAGTGGAGATTACTGCGCCACACATTAGTCAGTCCTTTATGTGAATACAACTACTAATGGTTCCGATGAGACAGTATTTTGCCTAAACAGATGCAATGTACATATATCCGATTATCTAAGGGTCTCGAGGAGAGCCCGAGCAATTCTAGTCGCACGCGGCCTTTCGCCGTATGCTTTTCATCAGTAGCTTTTCCTTCCAGTTGTACGTTGGATCTAAGGAAAAAAGATAGTTCTGACGCAACTGGCATAAAGAATAATGAAGAAGGCGCGTATAGAAAATCTTCTTGTTTAATTAAGTTCCGTAGAGGTTTAAATGTGAAAGTTTTTAGATAGGTTCCTTTTACTATTATTGCTAAACAAATGAACAGTATGCTCCCTGCGCGCCGGGTATTAAGTGTAATCAGAATTACAACGGTGTCCTTTTGGTTATATGGGTCGGACAGATCTCTTGTTGAACGCGAATCCTTGCGGGCCAATGCGAGAAGTCCCTCGAAGCAGGCAAAGGCACTGGCGAACAAGGCATCTTGCTGCCGCCGGAAATGACTAGCAATGATATACTGGGTTTAGCTGGCAGAGCGCGCGATGACGCAGTCAGGTCTTGACGGATGCTTACTTGGCTTGCAGGAGGTAAAAAGATGGCGTTACCCTCCATGCATGACTCCTTCTGCCCGAACTGTATGTCTATACATACCGTAAGCAAACAGAATAAATGGGGGCAAACACCCGAAGAGGCCGGGAAGGAAGTGGGCAGAGGAGGTAGAGGGCGGTCAGAATGGCGGCCACTAGACGAGAGGAACCAAGTGTGAAAGAAAGAGAAAGAGACTGATGCCAGCCGGAAGGGGCCACCAATCGCGGATAATTTCACCGTCGTCCTTGGATGCCTTGCGCTCTGGTGCCAGATGGTCAGAGGGGCCGGGCGGCGAGGGTTCTCCTTCGCCGCGCCGGTGTCGACTCGTTCTCGGTTGCTGTTCTCTCGTAGTACGAAGACGAACAGTGCAGACCGCCGGCCCGTTTACCCGCCCGAGCTCAGCCCCATATAGGCTGGTCACGACCTACTCCCGCACTGCAGGACACACCCTGATTGACCTTTCGAGATGGTCCTGCCGGAGACCCGCTAAGGATCCTGTCAGACCCCCATCTCGAACAACGACTGCGTGCGGCGCCTGGCTTTTGTTACTGCTACTGCTGCTCCCACAGCCGCTGCACCACAAACGTATTTTTTTACGAATGAGAAAGAAAAGGTAGAGTACACTATACAACATGTATCGTATATTGTGCTATGGCATGACTGCGAGTTCTTCCTTGCAAGCTACATCACCAAGGCCAAGTAAGGGGGTGAATGTCTGAAGGGTCGGTCGCCCGCACTGCGATTAAAACAGGAGCAGCACAGGCCAGACATCGGTATTTTATCGTCGCAACCAGAGAGCGTTACGTTGTCGACAAAACGGGACGTCTTGGTGCTGCCTGGGGCCGTCCAGAGGTTGCCCAGAAGGACGTTCCTCTGCGGTCTTTCAGTGACACGTCACTGCCGCCGCTGCTGCTACTGCGCCTCCCCCCGACTTCCCGAACTATCGCCCCTTCAGCTTCCTTTGCTGCTGCTGCCGCCATGAGCAGAAAGGGTCCTAGGGACGAATAACGGGATGCCTGCAGCATCCCCAATGCCTATAGTGTAAAGGGCAGGTGGGATTGACCCACGGGGCTCGAGCGCGCGATCCACCCTTCGCCAAAAGTGCCTCACCCCTGACAAAGAACCCTTTCGGCTTTCCTTTTCTCTCACTCTTTCAAAACGCTTGAGATACACTGGGCATCTAGAAGCCAACTAACCATCCGACCGTGTGAGTTCGGTTTCTTTGCCAAGCCTTGTGGGTGAATGAACCAGGCAAGTGCAGCAGGGTACTGTTGGAATACTTCATTCTCTCACAAAAGAGAGGAGAGCAAAGATGTGCTGAAACCGAAAGTTGAAACGTCTGAAGTGCTTTTCATTCTCACGCGTATTATACTCACAAGGTGGCTGCTATATCAATAGAAATAATCTTCTCACCCTACCAGTGTCATGAATATAGTTTCTCTTGCCTGTTCCCGCGTTAACGTCTAAAGACCTAGTGATTGTGCCAACATATAATTTTTTAATGGGTCGCATGCAAACGAATGTATGTGAAATCTACAGTATCGTCTGTGGTTGTTTGATAACATCGCCGAAGCTTTCGCCCAGCGCCACCACTATTTCTACACGTAGGCTTCGCAACCCAACCGCTTTCGTTACTTCCAGTGGTCGCTGCTATCTTTTACACCTGCCCTAATTAACTTGTCATCCTACACTATAATCGCTGGCAGTAACTAATTGTGACTCACATTTGGGAGGTTAAGACGCAAGTCCTCCCCAGCAAAAACCGGCATCGTGGCTCGTAGGCGTAGATTAACCACTGCGGTCTGCCGTACCTTATCCCTTCCTTCCCTTTGCTGCTTGGAACCTCTTCGTGCGCTTCGTCAACGTGTAACTTCGTCGTCTCGCGGCGGCGGCGGTGGCGGTGTTGTTGTTATTGACGGTGGCGCTGATCGCCGATGTCTGTGCGATCATCGTCAATGCTTTGATCATCATCGCCAACGTCCATTGTTGACGTGTGTCCCGTGCTCACCGGACCGTACTCGGGGCGCTTCGGGTCCGCCGGCATTACCGGTATTACCCCTTATTGCCCGTGGTCGTCTGTTTTCATCTCGACGAACCTCGGATCGGCAACGGCGGACAACGGCGATGACGACGACGACGACAACAACAACAACAACGACGACACTGCGTACTACTGTCACAGACCCGTCCGAGTTTGCCGGCGGCATCTACGCGTATAATGAATACGGCTCAGCCATGATGATGTCCCTGGGTAGGTGTAACTAACTATGCCTCTTTATCTAGCACTAATCTTCCACATTCTAGCTACTAATAAACGGCTGTTCTCTGAGATGGTGCGTTGGTTTTCAGTTTGTTTGGTTCTCTATTGTGAGTGGTAGGTTAAGGAAGCTAGAGAAAAGTTAATGCATATACACCATTATGCTTTCACACCGACATAGGACCAGTTAGATTTGTACTTGACCCTCGAATCTTGTTTGTCTATTGAATGTAGAAATATTTAAGGATTGTCACCAGTAACACACAAACATATAAAAAGTCATCGGTTTAACCGAATGCTCAAGTTCTATATGTATAACATTTTGTACGATATCGTAAAATAACGCGCATTGTTGAATCGCATGTTCCAAGTACGGCAAGCCGCTTCAGCGTGACAAGGGGCCACACACGTTCTTAAGAGAGAGAGTAACTAGTCCATGCAAAATTACAACGCTACGGTCTGTCTAAAAAGTGCCGCGTTCATGTTTGCTCTTTTTAAATTGTAACAAACCTCCTCTAACTCAATGCTTCACCTTTCGCTGTTGCAAACTTACTTTACTCCTTCGACCTTGTCCTCGCTGGGGATCTGCCGAACCCCGGCTCTCAACCTCTATTGGACTTGTTTCCACAACCACAACAGGCTTGGTGTTTCTACAGTACCGAAACGAGACGCGACGAGCGCTTCTCCCGAATGAAATTACCTCAATGGATACGGTAAAAGCGTTGTTCGTGAGATCTTTTCCACGGCAGCTCAGCATGGAATATCTTGACTCGGCCATCATTCGTATATACATTCACGATCCAGGCAGAGATATGTTCTACGAACTTGAAGGTATGTTCTTAACTTCTATAACATATATAACAATATAATCATATGCCCTAAACATGTGTATTATGTTATTCACTAAATGATAGACTGCTAGACAAGCTAATTACCTGGTATGATGTCTTTGAAGAACCGATCCTTTTATCAATGCGGAACACTTTATAGAGCCTTCGTAAAGTTATCATTTACGCTTAAGGTAAACGCGATTGCAGACGCACTTATTACGGTTCTGGACATATCTCTGGAAGATACGACATAGCAATGGTAATATCTTCACTGTCATCAAAGTATCGCTTGTTTCAAACGCTTTCACTATTCTAGTAATGGGCGATCATTGTCAGAGAAACTCAGACAGAGACCGCTGTGACTACCTAATAAAAACTTCATAGTGCATAGTGAAGCTATTTATGTCATATTCTAACGTGACTGTGACTATTCTAACGTATACGGCACGAGGAAGGCTCATATAAGTACTTCGCATGCTCAGTGACGATCTTTGTAGGTAAATTTAGGTAGGTAAATCTGATTCATTTGTTTTGTTATTAATTTAATAAATAATTAATCAGGCTTTAATTAGCTGCAAAGAAATACCGAAGTTTGGAATAAGAATGAATGGGGTAACAATGGAACTATGTTGCATTTTTTATTAGACTATTATTGTGGGATGCGTCAACTATTGAAAGAATTCCGATAACCAATAATATCGAGTGAGCGTTTTAATTCGTAGAACAGTTTTGCGGCGATACGTTGTCGAGGGCTAAACTTACGTTGTATCTGTCTGTAGACATCTGCTTTTCTTTGTCGACTTCGTTGCTCTTAACGGCATAAGCAGTCATTACTGGTTTTTCTGAAGCTCTTGTGATGGCTAAAGGTAAATGCGTCGACAGGCTATTCGCGCTACGGTAGCGCTTGCGTTGTCTCTTCAACTCAACTAAAATCCTTAGACACAGATTCTTCTAAATCCACATAGTATATATATGTATGCAATCATATTAGTAGTAGCGTTTTACATTTAGGAAGATGACGAAGGATTGTGCTTGGCCTTCTTGATGGTCTCTTGTTGAACACTTTGCCCGCCGTAAGCGTTCCACGAGGCTCGGTTAATTGGTCGATTGTTGGCAATGACGCGCGAAGGAACTTTTATTATGCCCATGATCGCCCATTCACTATTCAAGGTCGCCACCGCTGTTCCATTGGCGTGCCAAGACACGTGGATTCACGTGTCTTGGCACGCGGACTTCACGTGGACTGCAATACGACTCGGCACTCGCCTGGGCACAAACAGAGTTTGGAGGCCCGTGAGGAGGCAAAAATGAAAGCAAAGGTCTAAGTACGAGCTATAGTCCTCTTCGCGCAGTTGTCTCGTCCTCGCCGATCGTATTGTATTAGCGACAATGTCTTCGGCTCGTTCATTAGATTTATAAAGTAGACGATGACTGTCACAACGAATCTTGCTATAGGAGCTTATGCATACGAACGACTATGCCCCTGTGTGGATCACATCAGTCTGGCGTTCAGCCATGAGTTTACTGGGAGATCTATGAGAGCTAACGACCAACTATGATGCGGCAAAAGCTGTGTGTATACGGTATATATATATAAATATCCATAACAAGTCTGCATTTGTTACCAGGACCACTCATTATACTTTAAAGCATTGGATAGATTGGCCTAGGTGCAATCTAGCGCAGCAGATCAATGAACTTCAGCATATCGTCTAACTGTTTCTAATCGTCAGTTACTTGGGTGTTTCCATTAATGGGGTTCAATGCCATCGAAGCTGTATGGCAACGTTCTGCCAAACTCTCCTTAATAAAGGTAGAGTTGTTATTTAAATGTTTTGGCAAATCTTTGCTTGTATATACCCTTGGATTTCTATACTCATGCGGCGTCATACTTAAAGCGAAGACTCATGTTCGCTGACCTTAACGTGTACGTGCCTTGCTTTCACTGTGTTACACACGTTTGTATTGAAATGACCGCCTGAATACTCAAAAATAATAGCTTCGTGATAAATACCCACTTCCAGTGCATTATTGAAACGGCTTACCAGGTAACCATGACTGTACGTATTATGTCTACTTTTCAATGTAGTGTGAGTATCATGAAACTGTCTCCAAAGTTGAATGCAAGATAATTATGCGCCACTCGACACATCACCTGCCACAGAGCCTTCGTCAAGATCCTGCTTTTCATTTAATTGGCCGAATGTGCCCCCAAGACCTAACTCCTACCCTAGCCGGTACTTTGAATGCGCAGCTTAGCGTGCAAAAGGGCTTCTAGCGCTATCAGTTGAGAGCCTTAACGGTACGGTCCACGTTCCACCTAGATATTCGAAAAGCCTGCTGTCGTAGACGCTTAAAGATTATCAAGCATAACAGAAGCGTTTTCGGCGTAGTATCGTTTCTACAATTGTAGGCAAATAGATTGTATTTATTTACTATTTGTATTAACATTTTTAAATTATTTGACTAAAGCGACTTGTGTTGCTATTCTAGATCTGTCAATGCCCAGTCTAATCACTCTACTATATATGTATATATACTTCTAATCTAGCTGATGGTAGCTATGCAACAAGTGAAAAGGAACAGTGTGCACGGCCCAGTGATTGCCTCAAGCGTTCAATATTCTCCATCGATGGCGGCCAAAAGAAAATGTCTGCTTTGATGCCCTTAGCACTCGCTGCCTGAACTTGCCTGAGTGAAGCGTCGAACGACCTTGCAGTGAGTAGTTTGCCACTATGCTCACAGTGCCCGTCTTCTGCCGCAAAGGATACAATTTCGCATGCATAAACTGTTGCAACTCGTCAGCGACATTGTCCTTGCGAAACCGTTCCTGCCCCAGTGAGTCTACCTGAGTTATGAAATGAGCTCGTTATTGTTGTACGGCCTCTACTACTAGGATAGGAGGCAACCTATCTTGTTTCCGGACAGAATTTAGGTATTTTAGAAAAAATTGCGTTCGTGCGATTGTGTCAAAGGAGGACAGAGCAGCTAGCAGGCCCTATCGATACATCTTCGATAGTAGTATATGTATGCTACTCAGAAAAAGGATAATCCAGTTTCCGTAAGATTAGTAAATAGCCATTAAATGACTAGGCTCGAAACAGAATGGTAAGATCCAGTCGACTTTATTACTAGCTTTTTTTTTTCTAGTTCATTTAAGCGTACAGATGTAGATTATTAATGATCGAAACCTGACGACTTTAAGAGAGATTTAACGTCGTTGACTTAAACCGAAAGTAAACTAACGTTTGAAAAAGCTCATTATAACAGTGAATTTCTTCACTTCAGCCAGATTCTTAGGCAAACAAATTTTCTAGGCCATGAGCAAATAGGTGTCTTCGTAGCAGTCTGCTCAATTTATTGAGATTCCTCGTTAAGCCATGGATGATTTGATATTCAGACATTAAATGTAGCTTTGATGTTTCTCTAAAAGCCAATAACTGTCTCTGTTCCGTAGTATTTCACGATGCTAGTGAAAGCCCATAAAGCCACGTCGACATAATCAACATGGCGCCATGCCATAGTAAAGTAGACAATAAAACGTTCCTCCGCTGTACCTCTTCACATTAGACTCCTGCCTGTAAAGGAATCGAAGGGAAGCGAAAGTAAGCGATGTAGCCAATATATTGCGAGAGCTCAGTTCTATTATGTAAGGTAATAAATGTTAAAAAAAAAAAATAGGCGTATATATTTATATATGTACAGACAGTTGCTTGACAGATACACATTATATAGATGATGATGACAAATGAAGGCTCTGGAACTGCCAAATTCCTTTTGGTTATCATTTATATACCGAATTGTTTGTGTGACATTTTCCGTTGAAATCCTAAAAATTCTAAAACTTCAGCTGCTGGTTATACTCAAATACTGTGTTCATTTGGTGAAAAAAAGCACAGGTCTGAAATGGCTGGCTGTGAGACCAGCTCAATTTGACCTCGACTTTCAGTTGATCTTTTAATCACGACACTTATATAGGCTGCTTTTTTACTCGGTTATTTCTCCATGTAGATCTGCGGGACGTCCGCGATCGTTCGGTCTTACGAATTTACGAGCACGACCCTCAAAGCGGGGCACCAATCATGTTCGCTCCAACGCCACTTCCGATGCACCCCGGTGGTATACCTGCTCAACACGGTTTGCTCCCAGAGGATCTAAGCTACTTCTCCGAGCCCGAGTTCGATTCCGACTATCCAAATAGTCACAGCATGCACCGTCAACAACAGCAGGCGCCCAGGGGAACGCAACAGCTGCCTTGTCCACCGCCCAAAGGTAACGATGTACTCTTGTTTGAGCCCTTAGTCATTTATGTATAGGTCGCAAGTAAACGAACAGTACATTTATCGTCTCACACACATACAACAGACCAGCCACCCCCACTAACAATATCACTGGACGGCTACTAGCCCTGGAACGTCTGGCCGTTTCTCATGATTAATTCGTGATCCTATTCAGACGCAACGCTGTATAATAACAGAAAAAGTCAAACAAAATACGTTGTCATATTGTTGTGATGTTTGGGTTTGGTTTTCCGCAGCTATAATCATACTCACTTGGAAAAATTTCATGAAATATTAAACTGAGTTAGGCAGAATTCAGGAAAATCTTACTCTTCTATACTGTTATTTTTGACGGGTTGCGATAGTAACAGACACAATTAGGTGGTCCTTTGATTTTTGGATCCGCGGCACAGACACATATTATCTATGAAGCTATGGAAGCCATCTAGGGAATTAGGTACGCCTATAGAAATGTTTGTTGAAGGCATAAAGTTCACGCGCTACCCGTTACGGATAGGTCCAGGTTTAGCTGTTTCTGAATGTCATTTTCACCTTCAGATGCTATTGCATACTTTATACAACGAAGTATGTAATTAAATAGGCTGATGACTAAATAGGCACCGATCATCAAAGGAGGTCATTTTAAAGATCACACATGGAAATACTAGGGCTTATGAACATTATGAGTTCAAAATTAAATTACAATGGATATCTGGACTAAAGCGAACAACTAGAGATATAAAGCCACTTTATTTAGCCGCAACCGTAACAAAACCTGCAAATACATTATCTTCTATGTTTGGGTTTTGTGACGGGTACCGCCATTAGGCATGCCATCGAACGGCTGGCTCCCAGCAAATAACAAACCGTGGGTCTAGAAAGCTCGTGTTCGACCCAGACTACCATGCAAATACGTTACCCACTAAGCTATCACAGGCATAGATATATTATCCACACCACTTACAAATGATTTTACTCGCTTCGACCTTTAAAGTAGTGGCCTGCTGCTTTAAAACTAAAAAACTTTTTATAAAACCACACTTTTAAAAAAATAATAAATGCTCGGTTCAAGCCAACTTCGTTTATACTAACTTTATATATCTTCATGAAGATGTTAAAGTTGTGTGTTTGTAAACGTTTCAATACAGCCAATTCAAAAATTGTTTAGCTTCGAGTGTTTTTTTTTTCGTCAGGAAAACGTATTGCAGACAAAATCAATGATCACATTTATGCATGCTTCTAAAACCACAACCCCCAAAATGCTGCGATAAAACCGTATTTACGTAAAATCATGTTGCGAATCATCACTACTGCACAAACCAATCACTCCTTTATTAGCTTAATAGTGTAGACTGTTTTTAAATAAACGACTGACATAGTTCAGTATATTATGTGGGGCCTGGCTATACGTCAGTTTTCATCAGTGGATACGTAAATCTTTCTATCGGCAGTCGTACTAATTGGACAATCACGGTAAAAAAAATCTGCTTAAAGGGTAAGCCAGTCGGAGCTTATCGCTGTTGCGTTCATCATGACAGGCCTGCCTTACTAATTCAGCTCCGTAAAGTTAGCGGTATTGTATCGGAAACGTAATTGAGGTATATTATACAATAAATTGTAGGCAATGTTAAAAAAACTACCGCGTATCCATGTACTATCGCATTTGGCTCGTGTTGCTTAGCCTTGTCAATGTGCGCCGAGAACAATCAACAACACAGCCTCCAATCATATGCTCTAAACTCACATGTGTCTTACTACGGCGGAAATAGTTAAAAGGAAGACATGCTTTCGCTATAAGAAATAGGAAAGATATTAGGCCAAAAGATGCGGGCAATATGCCTCTCTAGGACGCACCTGTCATTTTCAGGGCTTAGTTCCTCAATCAAATATTTGTGGGCGTGGCAGTTGCTTACCGTACTACATTTCCTCTTGTCTTCTCTCAGATACGTTGAAATTTTTCCCTTGTAGGCCGTTGGTTTGGTCACGACGTGTTGTTCCGGAATGTTCGGAGAAGTTGTTACTCAATATTTTGCCCTGCAACTCACGTCAATCCCGCTGTGTTTTTGAACGGTACATAGATTGTACCAGGGGCTGTGAACAGAAGCCATACGGATGACTGCAACCTGGAAAGCGGATTCTGTCATATAGATAAGATATAATATGTATTCTACAGACAACAGCTGAATGTTCGAAGTAACTTTAAGACGGTTTTTAGGCCGAGGTACGTGACTATACGAAATAAACGTAGTCATCAAAATCATCATCAACAGATGCACTACGAGTAGCGCAATCTACACCGTCGGACCTAACTAACGAGCTTTTAAAACTTCTGTTCAAAACCGCACCGCAATAGATTTTGGATTAAGTAAGAAAATAATTTTTCAATAGGGTCGAGCTACTATGGAATTCCGATGTACGCGAATCGGAGCGGTGGCGGACCTCAACCCCCAATGCGGCCTTACTCCCCTGCGGCGAGTGAGCGCGCTATGCGAACCACGGGACCTACAATGGGACCCCCAGGAGCTCCACCGGGCCAGGTTGGCTTTTCGCAAACACTCCCACGTGGTATGACTTACTCTGCTGTGGGAGTCCCGATGGGACTTCCCGACGATAAGCGGCAGCAACAACCGTTTCACATCGTGCCCATGAGCCAATCCCATCACGATCTCACGAATCCAAAAGGTATCGTATACACATGTACATGTTTATTCACATATGTATTGCCTACTAATATAGATACATGTACCTTCATCATGGTATAATGTGTGGCAGTTATTTGACAATCGCCCTTCAACTTTTAGTGCATTTCGTTGTGCTTTCCCGTAAAGTGAAGAAGACCAAATCATGTCAATTCTGTGGAGGATATGCTGAGATGATGAAATAGCAACAAACTACTGGTACTCGGCATGCGCGAAGCCCGTAAAATAATGCCCACCCGTGGATGCGGTTAAACACACTTTGAAAACATTGATTTGCATGCAGTTTAGCTGAAATTTATCTTCCTTTGCCATTGCTGCGGCTTTTGTTTGCGTCACCCTATTTAGTTTATCTGACTTGCTTCGCATGTTTACGTGCCTGATACTGCTGCCGTCCACATAGGGAAGATTATAATGTATAGCTGTTCCCTGTGTGAACCGTTTAGTCATTCTAATAGCAGTGGGGCTCAGATTTCTTCTCGTTTCGGGTATTTCGTTTGTCGTACGCTTTACTATTCTATATTTGACTCGTTTGAGACTAAGGTTTTTTCCTCTACAATAAGATATGAGAATTAGAAAATATACTACAAAGCTCGAACACCCGAAAATGATACATGGCTCGAACAAACCGATAACAACATGCTTGTAAGACAAATAATAAGTTTTTTTAAACGTACCAGCTTAATAACAAATTGAGGAAGATCAACAATAAATACAACAAAATGACAACAACTAGTTTTAATGGCTGTTTATAATAGGATATATAGGAAGATAATAATAATAATAATAGTAGATAATAGGAAAATAAGATAGCGAAATTTAATGTCAAACATATCTGCGGCGAATGATCGAATATATTACATGCCATACGGCCATTTTTAACTATTGCTCATACTAATTATTATATTCAGCTAGCGAATGCACGTACGTGCATCCGGCTCAGCAGCAAAACGTTTCTGTTTTCCCAATAGCTTTCAGTGTTGTTAGTGGACTGCGGATTGAACGATGGTGAAAATTGCCTTCATGTGTTCATTCCATAACTTTAAAGCTCAAATGGAAAAGTTGCAAAAGAATGCCTAAATATACTATTTATTATTTTATGTCTACTATATAACTGTGTTAAATACAAAATAATATTAGGATATATATTTTACTTTCAAATAGAAAACCTTTCATAGCTAGCCTCTAGTGCAACAATTACATTCAGCTCATGGAAAATCCTCTTAAGAGAGCCCTAAATAATCCAGAAAGGCCTGCGCTTTTTTTTATCGCAATTTAATGCATAAAGCCATAAAGAGTTGGACCAGAACGTATATGTTATATTTAACAGGTTCCAGTTTAATAGATTATCTATTCGCAGGTCTTGTCGAAAGGTTCTATCGGCCAATTTTGCCTAGAGAGCGCATTACTAAAATAACACAGAAAACGCAATAGTCCCATGCTCTGAAGCATTGACACGTCTGTAAACGGCAATCAACTCCCTCAAATGATAGTCGCCTGGTTCAAAAAAAGCTGTGTACCCGACGATGAAATTGTGGAAGCCCAGTGTGGTCTCTTAGACAAATCGAGAAATAGCTGCAATTGTAACAGTTTGTGGTCCAACGTATTCTATTGTGCTCGAGCATTGCTTGAACTCGTGTGCGTCGATTGTTGTTGGCTTTTGTTGTGTATTTGTTGTTCCTGTTCTTCGTGTGTGTTTTTACAGCGGCGGGCTTGTTGCCTCCGAAGCCCGCGCGGCTGGCCGGCTTTGTGTCGCAGGGGGTCTCACCCCTCGGCTCACCGCATAGCCCGCAATCGCCCCCATTAAGGCAACTGCCCACGGGTGAGTAATTTCCGAAGTTGACTGATACAGCGATTCGCTTAGACGTTGTGCAGACGCAAACATCTACTGCGAACGGCTGTAGCCGCCCAGAATGATAGCACTCACTAGCATAAGGTGTAAAAGTGCCGCGTTATGCAAATAATAGATTTGTACAACCGCAATGTGCTCATGCTAATTTTTCGTTTTATTTTTTCTCGATTGCTGCACAAATGGTAGAGCAGATTGGACTCTCCGTTTTGTAGTTAATTCCATTTAGAACGAAGCAATGACAAAAGCCATGAAATCGATAAATGTGCGCATTGTATGCTGAAGTGATATCGTGCCATATGCCTTAAATTTAACATGTAACTGCGCATGTTAAGGAGTTTTTGCACGCATATGCCTTGTACGTTACACAGTGTAAAAAAAAAGCAATGTAAATAAAAAAAAAAGTTAAAATCGCACGACTTGAAGCAACTAATTTTGACAATACAAAAGAGATACTGACACCGTTAGCGGAACATAAACCGGCAATGATAAATAAAGAAGCTGAACAACTTCTAGTAATTTATGGCACGTTTTTGAGTTTAAACAATTCTGTACGTCACAGGAGGGGAGAGACAGAGGGAGCTTAGGCAGGGCTTGTTAAGATAGCTGAGGCTGCCGGTAACCTTTACAGCAGGGTGAACTAAAGGGCCACCACCTACGTTACTGTTTATCGCTTATTACAGTACTTTTAGAAAAAAAAGGCTTTTCTAGGGAGGCAAGCGAACGTAAGTTTGTTACTCACCCAGAACGTTGACAACTATCATATATCATGTGTGAATCATGTATGACCACGGGATAAAGATTCATATCGAACAACCCGAGCGATTTTAACGGCACAGTCCTTCTCTGATTTTGAATCTGTCATAGCTACACTGCAATTATAGTTTATAAAAATGAATGCAAATTTCAAAGAAACACGTTTATTTTGATCAAACATCATAGCGTGACCATGTCGAATGTGTCGTCTTCGCATTTCCCCTTCGAAATGAAAATCAGTTACCCGTTTTTGGTACGGAAACTATTGTTTACACTTTAGATAGTTGCGTTTATCATCGTTTGTTTCAAGCACATAGGTTTATTATTTGTTTTTTCATGTCTACATAGTAACAAACTCATCTCGGATCTGTTTCATATTCGTAACGTTTTATCATGACAGTTTACATCCGCACTAAATCATCGTCAGTTCTAACGTAAATATGATTTGTAATTTAGTTTTTAAATCATCAATATTCTATTCATATCTGTTACCATTTAACGTTTCTTCTACTGAATTAGGTCGAGGCTACTCACATGAAATGGTTCCGCGATCGCGCACCCCCGAAGGATATCTTAGTTCTCCCGAGAGGAGTTCGAGGATGATGTACCCAGAGTCAGACCAATTCTTTGATCCCCGACTAGCCCAGGGACCACCCAGTAAGTGATCTTTGCCTATTATCTGATTTTTTAATTTACCCTTGAGATAAATCACACTCAAACATACAACAAGATGTCCGATAGGAAACTACGGATAACGACAAAGACTGAAGGAGGTGACGACTCGATAAAAATAAGGACCTATTCCAAAAATTACGCTCGAAGCTCTGACGCATATGTGAAGCCTGTTGAGAAATTGAAGGGTATTCAATATCTCTAAGTTCTCAATTGCATTAGGTGCAATCACTCAAGCAGGCACTCACGGTCGAGTTTGTCTTTCTGAGAGAAGATATAGGTATTATTTAAGAATAGGGCCCCTTTCTTGTACTGGAATTGCTTTAGGTCTCCTTAAACATTTGAGCTGCGTGCTGTTCACTCTTGCAACAAAGAAGGGAAATAAAAATGAAGTTACCATTACAGACGTTGTATACCATTTGCTTCTCAAATGCAACTGAATATTTTGCGATCAGTGCAAGACGTATATACGCTGTAAGCTCTGGCTCATCATTCTGGTGAAAAATGGTACAGTGGATTCAAGCAAAACGCCTGTGGCTCTTTATCTACGGCACGGATAAAGACGATCCAGTGTTTTATCGTTGCTTCTAATAGACGGAGTATTTGCAGACAGTTCCACCTTAGTTTTATTCAGATAAATAGACAGTTGCAAATACCTTTGATGGGTATAGTTGGTAAAAGACATTACAGAGTGTGCCAGCGTTATCGACATTTGAAAAGGGGTCGCGCGTGATGCTTAGTAGAAGTTCTCCAATAGTTTTCTTTACTTTCAAACATAAAAATGGGTTTTGCCGGCCACGAGGCTTTCTGTGAACTTTTTTGCCAGGCCAAACCCACATATTAAAAATCTCTGAGTTGTTCCGGATTTACAGACACAGAGTTCTTGGCAGCCGTTGCCATTTTTGAGATTCCAACGTTTTCTCTTCATGGAAAGAGGCTTAGAACCCATTTCCTTCACGTTCTTTACATTTAAATTTTTGCTAATTGCTTGCATACTGGTGCATATTTACACATTAAAATTCCGAAAAAAAAAAAAACCTTTATAGCTTTCGATTATACTATAAAAAATAAAATACTTCCTAGAGGTTAAAAAGAGGTCGTATGAAGATCATTTTACCGTACTTACTTAAAATGTATGCGAATGACGACGGACGAAGTAAATTTTCAGCAAAGCATATTTGATTTAATTTGAACAGGATAAAGTATCATTCAGTAGATATCATTGTATTTTTTGGTTAATCATAAAAACTACCGAATGTAACTGTAGTAAAAGATCTAAGGTAAAAACGCTTCGAGATTATTGTGGTCGAATATCATATATATATGATTTTTTTATTTTATTTTTTTATTCATTCATTATATTATTTACCTTAAATTATTAAATAGAGAGGAAAAAAGTATTAGACAATTTTTCTCTGTGATGAAAGATCTGTCGAATGCTATAAGTGACACGCTCCTTTACATCGAAAAAGGCCGCACAAGGATCTTAAAAGCAGTACTGTTTAAAAAATCCATTTCCGTGAATACATGCACCTCGAGCTTACTAACAAAATATATTTTTTGGTAAAAATCTGCGGTTGGAAAGTGAGTGTGACAAACGGATTCTGTAAACAGCCAACGCATGCACACATTTTATATTCTTTATATGTGAAGGAAAAATGGAGTAAACAAGCACGCACACCAGTATAAGCAGTACTTTTATCATGATATTCATACCTTTCTTCCGTAGTATATTCACTCTGGTTGCTATAACACAGCGACAAGTGGGCGTTCCAGCTGATGCTGTTTTGAAAAATCAGTACTGAAAAACAGGTGGTAAGAAAGTGGATGGTTTACTTAACAATATTCTACTACTTTCGGTGAACTACCCACTAAGCGTCATTGACTATAGACTGCTTACGAAGTGTATTGCTTCATCTCACACGAACCCTCCCATACGGAGTATACTGTTCGTCAAACTGGCACCTACGTGAAACACTTGAGCTCCCTAGTACAGTCCTTACTGTTACGTCCGATAGTGCAAAGCGTAAATATATGAATGATATTTCTGTGCTTGCTACCGAGTTCGTGGCAATCGATTTCTGCCTCCAGTTAGAGTTCTATGCAACGAAAATGGCGCTAGACTAAGGTATGGTCAGTGGGAGAATGGCCCGAGCCCAATGTCAGGAGAGAGATAATTAGGACGAATGGATACCTTCCTCATAGCCCGGGTCCTGCGCTTTCCGCAGAACAGGCAGTTCCTCTCAAGTCCCATATTGGGTTCATCAAATAAGCAGATCCTTCAGATGGAAGTGATTCGGCTCGCCTCTTCTGCACCTGCGTGCGCTCACACACAAATATGCGCTCACACATAATTGTCCGCAGCATCGTTGACGACTGAAGTGTTTCATGTAGTTTAGTTAAACATATCCCACATCGACTGAAACGATGAATTTAGCTAAGTGCTTTTTTGTATTTGCGAATTATAAGGTTGAAAGGCAAGACTCTTTTGTTCATAGATTTGTATAGCGACTTATATTTTGCTATCCGGGCAATCTGTTCTGCCAATTACCTTAGGCGCTCCGCTAGTAGATGAAGAGGCTCGGCTACGCGTGGAGTACATGGAGCGGCAACTTGCTAGTTTGACAGGACTGGTTCATAAGGCTTTGGCCCCCACCAGCCCGAATCCGGCCTTGCAGGCCCCCAATGGAGTTCTTCAAGCTTCACATGCGGGAACCAATCCTGCATCCAGGCCACAGCACCTTATTCCTACCAGAGACACCGATAAGGGTAAGAACAGTTACGATAGAAAATAAAAGAGCTAGCGTCATTAGTGGGAATTTAAAGCCCTATTGTTTGATAGAGATTTTCTACGTAATAAAATCTAACTGTGTTTGCTAACCACAAGATTTTAATATAACAGCAATACGGATAACTGAAGTAATAAGCACCTAATAAAACTAGGTTGCACCAAAATAGGCGTTTAAACAAACGAAAATTAAGGGAACAAAATAGAAAACAGTTTATGCGCAATAGGCTTGACACAGTGGTCAACATGTCGAATGGTTCTTTTTAAATAAGAGCTATAAAGTTAGCGCTGTTCCTCTTATTCTTATTAATTCAGCTGCTTATAAAAATCTTCAAAACTTAAAAGTATATATATATAAATTCACAGACGGCTCTTCACCATCGTCCACGCTAAACATGCCAATATCAAAGCCAAGACAGTCGTTTAAAGGTATTTTGATTTTTTGCTATCTGATCATATTTTTATGGTCTTAGCCTCAATATCGTTCTTCCTTCGGAAGCTTCCTTTGCCCGTTTTTGACAGATAACCCGTTTTTTCATTTCGGTGTTACTAGGCCGCCACTCAGACGATGAAACCCATCTCAATAAAGATTGCTTCATTAAGTAAAACAGTACGTACTCTTTGTTCAAATAGCAAAAAATAATCTAGAAACCATTAACGGCTTTGTCAACGAGCAAGCCAGGTGGATAAGCCTCATAAGGTCACCCCAGAAAAGTTTCCAAAAACGTTTTTGGCGTTGCTTTATTCTGTAGATGATCCATTTGTATTAAGTACATCGTCGAAGTTTTGCCCCAGCCTTTTCCTTATGAAGGCTGGTTAGAGTCGTCGCCAGCACAGTAATCAAGCGTATTGCCCTTAGTGGCTTCGAACTCCGTCATAAGTACTCTCTTGGAGTTCGTGAAGTCGTTCTTAGCTTGCCTTTAGCTCTACTAGGAATTCTCATACCTCATCACATTTGGCTAACCTACCCCTGATCACTTTCCCTGGCGAAAATTTACTGCATTACTCTTATCAGCATATCGTCCCTCTAAATGGGTTCTGGCATGATTCTTTTCGTTGCGCCTGCCTCTACTCTCTCTCAGAGGAAAAATCGGTGTCTTTCTGTGAGGAACCCCTAACGTCCTCGTCTCATTCACCTTCGGCGCAAGGTATAATTAATGGCTTCTTAAACGAACATAAAGAAAATATTTAACTTGATTTATATCCAATTGTACAATTAAGGATGTACTAGAACTAAGTACATTCTGTAGTATTCGCAGATTGAAATTTCCTTGAAGTGATGTCATTTACTGATACGCAATTACTGACCGTATCATTAGGCACAATATTGTACAAATTTTCTCTGAATTTGACGAAATATTTATTTGTTTTGAAGTCCTTCTTTTAAAATACTGTTATCTTTGACTACCCTATCGTAATAGATGTAACTTCTTCCTGACGTGCGCAATGATGGAAACCATAAAATAGTAATCACTTTTGACGTATTAACTTCATCAAACCTTCAATTGTTATTCTTATTTTTCATTGCAGCCAATAGACCAATGAGGCCTGCCCTCAAAGGGTTTCGCTCGTACTCTGTATCGGGTCAGTGATTTTTTAACAATCTGCCAATTGTAGTGTTTCGCCCTCCCTATTATCACTTCTCTAAATATACTGCCTTTCGTTTGTTCGTATGACTGCGAAAAAAAGACTGAATTCTTTGCGTGGGGTGCAGCTTCTTTTCCATGAGTTGCTTCTGTTTGTTCGATATTTTTTGATGATAATGTTTCGTGATGAATGTCTGTCGTTATCTATCTCAGGTATGGTCCATATATACACAAGCTGGCAGCGATATATTGGAATATACGTTATACTTGACAATATAACAAAGCATATTAATTCTAGAAGAGTTGCTCTCGACTACATAAAAATTTTTAATGAATAATTTGCACTTTTTCCCTGTAGAAACCCTCAACGAGGCCATGAACTGGCTTAACTTCTAAGTAAGCGGTGTACTGCATTGCGACAGAGTATACGGCTACTGAGAATACAAAAAAAAAAGTTGTTCTATAGACTGGTAGAAACTGCGACAGGACATCCATACGCTTCCACAACTAATTACAAAATGTATAAGTGCGTGTCTGGTTATTCTGCACTGTCCATGCGCGCTCTCATGGCTAACTTTTGGATGGCTCAAATCGTTTTCTAACACAACAGATACAGGTTCTACGTTATCAAATCTCAGCAGAAGCTCCCAGATTCCCTTTATTCTAAGGGTTGCGTCGTGCCGTCCTGCTTATTTTCACAGAAAGTCTTCGTTAACAAGGAAGTGTATATGATATAATCGTAGATAGTACTATGTCGAACGATAGGTCAAAGATACTTCATCAACATGACATATCCGTTGATACAAGCGAAGCAGTCTAGGACTGGTTAGGCATATTCCAGAAGCAGAACCGATGCCGACGCAGTAACTTAGAATTGAATATTCCCTGGGTTGTTATATATGAAACGAGTCGAATAAATGTCAACATGGTGATGCCGGTATTGAAAAGGCATCTAAAGGAATGATTGGATAGGAATATTTTGACAGAGGCTTACAAGTTATTTATACCCCGAACCGATGCCGTCAGCGAAACATCACACTGAGGACGCACTTCTGCGAGGGATGTGTCTGTTGACACATGTAGACAATGTTATTGAAACAACTGTTTTCATTTAAAATGCAGCTTAGAAACGGGTGAAGTCTGAAGCGTCCCAATATATTGGCTGTCGCTCTGTATATATGGTTGTTAATCGAGCATATATATATATATATATATCTATCTATCTACGAGTACATCTAGGACAGTCTTTGCGAGTTTCTTTCTTTATCCGTCATATTTAAATTATTTCAAGACTCTTTTATTAATATATTTCAACGTTCTTTTAAAAAAAACGCTGGTTTCTAGGTGCTTTAATTTATCCACTTTTCTTTTGTACCCGCGATCAAGCAACATTCAGCGATACGTACAAAAGCTAAGCTTTTGGTAATAACGCCGAAAAAGTTAGTGAAGAAGAGATTCATTTTATATTTAGAATCGACACATAACAACCACCACAAGTCGTTTGAGTGGCTAGGATGCTTCATTTGCCAAGAAAATGAGTTTCTATAATATGTAGGTTTCAAATTAAGGCTTGTAGATTGATTTAGTTACTAACCTTTATTGAACAACAATTAAGCTTTTTTTTACTTTTGCATCTTTTTGTAGTGAGAGAAAAATACCTATAATAATAATAACACTGAAAAAATGACACATGTTTAAGTTTAATACAATCCGAGTCCTGCCTTATTTACGGGCAGTCTTTCTCGCAAAATCACAGATTCACCCGTTATACAAAGAGGCATAACATCCATGTATACTTCTAATACCACACATCAATACAATTTGGTAGAAACAAGTGTCTGTATATATATAATAATGCAATAAACCCAAATGAGCATGAAGTTAGTATATTCTATCAATTATACGTTTTTTGTTGAACACTTGTGTACATTGCACGGCACACTGGTGCCCTTAAAACCTATCACATAGAATATATATGTATATAGAAAATGATTTGCTGATTTGTACTACTTCATGCGTCAGCATGCGCTGCTTTCTAAAGAAGATGATGCTTCTAAAGCAAAAACGCATAAAAATAAAAAAAAACATGGCATAAATTAGCTAAATAATTCTATGATTGCAAATAGGGATGAAAAATATGTATTTGCGACACATTTAGCTAAAGCGAAGGTTGTCCTTTGAAACAAGCAGTCCCCATCTGTAAAGGTGAAGTTTTTACGTAAGAACGAGCCAAAAATCTCCAAGTGATCCTTCTCGTAGTAAAGCAGATTGTATGAATTATTATATAGATTTTCATGCAGTGTTTATGAACGCCTTAACAACTGTATCAGAGTCTTGATGTGCCTCGAACAGTACCATATATCCACGTTGCTATCGTGCTTAGTCCTCAATTAAAATTTCCTTAGTTTCTCTCCATCGAAGCGCCGTTCAATATATTGTCATCTGTTGAGTGTGTCTTTTCTATGGAAGCCCTTGTGATTCACTATAAATAAATACCTAAGGCCTTTCCTCGTGCTCACATTTTTCTGTGAACTGTTAGATATGAAGTATTGGCTGAGATGCGGCATTTTCGCGTAGATTTTAGTTTGGCATCAGTGCGGTAATCCATTCCCATTTCTATCAACAAGTACGCTAATTTAGAGCTCGTTCTAATGCGCTTATGCTAGGGTATTTTAAGTATGGTAAAGTATGATCAGCTTACGGCAGAAGCGTCGGAAACAGCTTTTGCTAGTTTATCTATTCTCTTCTAAAGTGAGAATAAAACTGAGCACAAACAAATTTCTTCTGGCGCAGTTTCAGTTGATAAATATGAAATCCAGCCTTCCGCAGTGCTGCTGCGTGTTGAAATCATGGTTCATGTTCAACCTCCAGTGATTTTCCGCTTTCCCGAAACGAACCTTTTTCCGGAGTTAGTTAATTGTCCAGTCACATACTATGTCGGCATTTGTACGTTTTTGCAAGCGTGGTCCTGTTTAATACCAACATTTTTTCCGGAGATATCAACATATTTACATCCCAGTTTACTGTTTCGTACTGGTTCATTATATGTAAATTTTACGTCGTGCATTATTATTGTGGCGTCCTGTGTGCGTCTTTGTGCGCATTCAAACTCATGCGGCTGCTGACGTTAATCGAACGGCGAATGTATATCCAGATGGAGACTTCGACCCGTCCAGGCTACCGCCCGCCCTTCCCGACAAAGAGTCGCGCCTTAACAAGCCACCGCCTCCTCCTAAACCAGCAGCTTCGGCATTTTCCCACAGCAACAATGGTACAGGTGAGCGGGTCGTTCGTTGAAGCTGGCTTTGCCCAAATCGCGTGGGGCTTTATTAAACCGAAAAGTTTACAAGCTATCATCACATGGTGCATTACATCATACGATTAGCTACAGACCCATCGAGAGTGTAAGGATATCGGCTCTCGATAGAAACAAGTCGTAATAGGTTACTCAACATAGAAATACCCGAATATTCATTCGTTCACTCCAATATGGAAAAGCGAAAACGTACTGAAGAACTAAGGCAACATTACAATCGTAACTTCACACGGAAGTTTCTTAAATACTGGGATGCCACTGATAATGGTCTGTCGAAATTCAATAACAACAGATGTTCGCAAGACGAGTATTTTACGAACACCTATTCAACGTGGCCTTCCAGGAAACCCTAGGTTAGAAAAAAAAAATGCCTACGACCAACTAAACAGCTATAAATTGTGTGTAAAACAATCTGTATACAAGCCGATAGGTGCAATTTCCGGTGCCTAGATTGCACATGGAAGAGATTATTTGGTCTTTACTACTAACCACCGACAAGTATGATTTGTAGTGCATCTACTGAAAGCTGATGAATACATGTCAGGAAAATAATAGCTAAGATAGAAACAAAGGAAACTCAATCGAATCCATGGAAAATGTAAAATATGGCCTATTTCTGTCGGTGATGTCATTTGAAGGTACAGGTTTGAGTCGATTCATATTTCACGGACAAACGTACGCTCTCGTTTATTGATTCAGTCAAAGCTTTTCAAAGAGCAGCCATTTACAGGGTGCTGGGCATTGTAATCTCATCATAATAATAACTATGTTTCGTTGTTAATCATTAGCACAGATCATTGCTACCCAGGGCGACCTTTGTTTAGTAAAGTAAAGTAAAAGTAAGAAACATACGACTTCTGTGTGAATCGAGACTCATTCTAACTTAGCTTACTTATTAGTTAGCTTGAGTGAATTATTAATATAAGTATGCACCGCTAAATAGTTTTTGCAGTGGCGTTCTGTCCTTAACGCTTAACGTCTATATACGCAGACATAACTTGCATTTTGAACTTTTGTCTAGTCACTATTTTATGGCTCCGTGATTAAGTACATTTCGTTTAAATAATCGGGCAAATAGTACCAAAGGGACTGACTCTCTTGTTGATATTGTTGTTGTGGTCCAGTTTTTCACAAACGAGACATACTATCGTTTAGAGCTCCGCGCTACAGCCGGTGCAGATGTAGGCGTGTTAGCGGCATCTATGATCTGGCCAGTTAAAACTAAAAAGCCATACCCCTTTAACGTCCGCTAATAATAGTTATCTATATAATAAAATGATTAACATTTAGCAGTGCAACAGCTTGCCCCGGAACGAAACGAAAAAACGTAACATTTGTTCCATGCTATAACATACGCCAGTTCCCCTAGTTTCGCATTGCCTACCGCCTCAATAAAATAGTCGAACCATGTATAAATACATCAAGCCTCTTTTATTACTTGTTTTATGTTTGCGCTTGCAGATGTGGGCGTTCCGTTGGCGCCTGAAACGTGCGCCCAACTACGCCAATTGCGTAGGCACACGAAGGAGCTGCGTGCCGAAGTACGAAACTTGCGACGAATGGCGCAGGCTCAAGCAGCCGCTACTAAGGAGGCTGTCAAGGTGAGTAACAATTTCGGACTCAGATAATAATAATAGTTATTATTATTATTATCAGCTTGCCATGCTTTGGGCTATAAGCAAAATTTGCCTAGCCAATCCTAAGGCAATGTTTCAAAGGATTTTTATAATTTACAGCTATAAGCAACCCACCTTACTTATTTTTGACTAATACCCTGTTTGGGGCATTTTTTTTATTGAAATATTAGAAAGATTAGCTACGTAACCGCTTTGCAATTTGCGCGACGTTTATCCTCACCCTATATAGGGCACTCTGAATCATTTTCTATTACACAGGTGAAACATCTCCATCATTCGGCGAGGCTTCTGATAGCGTACTTCGTATTGCTTGTGTTATATTAGTCATATGCTACCAGTGAGTTTGGGATCAGTCGTATTTACGTTTCATTCTTGTGTCTAACCACAGGATACGTGCGCAAAGATCAACGAGGCGATTGTACGCGTGAAGATCTCCCAGGAGAAGGAGGACCGAGAGAAAGAGAAAGAAAAAGAGGAGTTGCTTCAGGGGTCGGGAGACGCGGGAGCAGCCGCCCGTGAGCGAATTAGAATCTCCCGACAAGAAGGTTCCTACAATGCAGATGCTCAGACCCTCGAAAAGGACCTTGCGTAAGTCAACCAGTTTAATATCAATATACTCATCCCTCTGCTTTCCGTCTTAACTAATATGCAAGTCAATTGTCGCTCAAAACCTATAAGTAAGTATGGTTATTTCACAAGTGCAACTAATTTAAAGATAATTCTAATTGTTTATATTAAATAGTTGCGTAAAGCTATTGTAAAGAAATCCACCTGAAGAAAGAAATAGGACGAATAATAGAGACAGTCTTTAATGTTGAGTAAAGACCCTGATTAGTTATTACATTATTTTTCATATCTCTATCATATACTAACTATATCTATATAGTTACATGAACGTTGTGGTCACTCCCTTCTGCGTTACCTTTAACTGCCCTTGTGTGCCGTAGAACTACTAACACGTCCTTATCTTGGTGTATTTGTATGGCTGATGTGCCATTACTACCTGTAAATCCTTCGCCGAATCCTTTACCCCATGCCAATATCTCATACGTTATCGACCGGCCATATTGGCTGTGTATATGTGCGCCCGACAACGCTAATCAATTATTACGTGGATCATTTAAACGTCAACGGATCTTCAATACTGGATGATTGTTCGCAATTGCTAGTGAGTTGGAGACGCAAGTCGAAGAGCTTCGCTCGAACGTAATTAATCGTCGCTGTCGCGTTAATATGTCCAACGTGGAGAGTATGGCGCTTGTGCTCTCCAAGGCGTCGCGCACCGTCGCCGACCTTAAGAACCGATTCCCCGCTTTACAGGTATGTCTAATGCTTGATAATGAAGAATTATTTAAGCCAGCAGCTATTTGAAAAAAAAATCCAATAAGCTTGATGCGGACACGTTCGCATAGCCAAATCGATAGTTGTGCCTAGAAGAAAACAATCTACGTTCTTTAGCTTTTTACAACTATATCAAATAATCCATTACCACCAATTAAAGATGGTACAGAAGGCCTTCTCTGATCTGTTTTTTTGCTACTTCAGGAAACGATGAAAGCCGTAATTAGTGGCGAAATGGAGACGGTTGTCCGCGAAGAGAAATTCCTCAAGGAAGAGCCTGAACGGCTCGAAAATGCCCTGAGGAGATGCAAGAAACTCACGGGAACCTTGGTCACACTCAAACGGTCCGTCATTAACACTCTCCCACCTACCCTACTAACAACCCATTTGCCCATGATTTGTAATAGAACATTGTTCAAATGATTGAAAAATGGCAGCACGAATAGTACTTCAAGCTCAGGCAGACAACGTACATGGAATCGTTTGCGCAGTAGCCTTTCCGTAACACTGTACTTTCCCAATACTAACCAAAAATCAATTCATTCATTTATGTCTGGATGGATGCTCATGACGGATATCTGGCGATGTCTAAACGGACGCTGCCACTTCACCTATGCACAAACGTCTGCTTTCAATGTATCGCCGTAGACTCGCGTCGGTTCAAGAGCAGCGACACACATCTTTACCCGAGAAGTCCGTCTCGGCAGACGGACCTGGACCTCACAGCCACAATAGTCACAGCGACGGAGAGCCTACCCAGGCCAGCCAGTCCCGAGTAAGTACAACATCGCTGGTGGATGAACCAACAACAAGCACAGCAGCTACAGCAACGCCTTCTTCACTCAACTTTCCTGGCCACGACCAGCAGAGCCCCATCGAACAACAACTTAAACAACAAAATGTTGCCGAAGGCGATGCCGTTATCGCCGAACCAGAACAGTTCGATTGCGATGAGCAACGTACGAAAGATGGGCCTCCATTAGCCGAACAAGAGGCATCCTCGTCCGCAACCGATAGTTACAGTAGCAGTAGTAATAATGACGTTGATTCTGATGAAAATAGCCCACCAGCAATGGCATCTGAACTTACCGCCGAGCCCCTGATGGCCTTCGAAAAAGTCGATAAGGAGGCCTCGAATACAAAGAAAAACGACGATAGCGCTAGAAATCTGGAGGGAGAGGCGTCTCGACGTGATACTAACTTGAGGGAGAGTAATCTTTAAGTGCGTATATATTGAAACAAGCCAAGAAATGCGTCTAGCTAAAAGAAAAAGCTACCACATCGGTCCTTTACTGTCCGAAAATGAGGGAGTGTCGTATGGTGAACGTACGAAAACAGCAAAATTGGGGAACTATAATCTATAGCATACAAGAGGTAGCTGAATAGCCAATACCCGAACTGTTTTGTTCTTTCATATTTTTGTTATAAAGTGCCGTTGCGTACAGCCGGGTGAGAAAACCTGGCGCAACGCTTGCCTTTCTTAGCGTGGTCCAAAGCAAAAATCATAACTTTTTAACATCTTTGATTCTCTATGGGAACTTTAGCAAAACTCATCTTCATTGTCATAATCACTGTATATGTATGGAATCCGGCCTTTTTTGGTTCCGTACATTTCAATGTGCTTTTTGGCATTTTCAATTTTTCAACAGGTGCTTTGCCGAGAATATTTTTTAAGCAACTTTTTTCCATATCGCCATTTACATCTTGATTATGGATGAAATGAAGCTCCGAAAAAAAAAAATAGCCTATTATGATTATTGCCAAGCGCTATAAAGAGAAGATCACGACTCACTTGTAATATTACTTTACTGCTATTAAAATAATCGTCAACTTCGTTGAATGTTACGTTTATATTAGCTCGTGCTAACGTACCCGCTTTCTCTTATCCTCTGTATCTATTTACTGATCTATATATATATATATATATATATATATTGTGAACATGTTAGAGCAAACAAATGCTAGACTCGTTAATAGCTCTATTATAGCTTATGTCATTTAGATCAACTCACGCTTTTGTGCTTTTCTCGCCCCAGCAGAGCGCCCTGAAGTTCAGCTGGAAGACGAGTTCGCATTTCCGCGAAAGGATTGAGTATGATCAAACAGACTGCTGTTATTAAATTATACAGTTTTTGTTCATGCCATATTTAATATCCTATCGATCTTCCCCCTCGTTGTTTTGCTCTCACTGTTGTCGATTTTCACTCTCAACACAACGTACTTCTTCTTCACTGTGCCTCCTTGATAGTCTTATTAGATTTAATGGCAATGCTTCATTCGACTTTATCGAACATTTGACAACTGTCCGCCCGTTGTTTAATTCAATTGTCAGTGAATGAACAAACGAAGCATCTTCTGCAAGCTCTTTTTCTTTTGTGGCCTAACCCCCCAGGTTTGCCTCTGTGTAACTGGTACCACACCCCACTTCCCACCCACCCCGCGGCCCCTTCTATTCTATCTGACCGACGACTAACGGAAAACAGGGCTTATTCTACCAAATGTACTTCTGCGTTTTATTCGTTCCGAGTTTCTATAGAGAAAATTTCAGAAAGTGAATAGTCGTTTTTATCGAAAAATAACGATTGTGGTCTACTAATACTGTATCAGTACGATGCCGTGGGACGGTTATGTTGATCCATCACATGGCATTTGATTATGCAATATAATGAGTATTTAGTAAATGTAATTCAGCTAAAAAAATCCAATTAAATTCAACATTTCTTGTTCTAGAACTATATATAAGCGACAGGTATTACATCTGTAATGAACTTCTCAAAGTTACAAATTCAGTCGTGCTACGTTCAAAAACGTATATGATGGTAATATAATAAAAACAAATTAATTAAGACAACATTCCTGTGCCCGATGGTAACGTGCTACATTTTCATTCGACATATGACTAGATGCTCATTTAGGCATTTTATAATAAAGGTGTAAATGGTGTATGTTTTCAACTCGGCACTTATTTTGTCATTATTTTAATTTTCTTTTGTTCGCTTGTGGGTTCTTCATTCTATTTCTATTTGTTTTCCTTTGGTTGTATTTCGTTCGCCGATGAGAGTCCATTCAGTGGTGCTGCCAATGCTTCTAGCTATCGTGTTACCATCGCTAGCTGCGTTTTCGATCGTCGGTCATTCCTCCTGTGCCACCTAACCAATTTTTTGAACCTAAACAGTCGTGCTCTAAATATTCGTTGTTCCATTTTTGTGACCTCTATGTATTTTAAACCGATAAAACCAGACCCCCAACACTCGACTTCGCCGAATAGGTCGGCTCCATATTGTCTAAGCGTGCTTTACTTTAGATGTAATTGGATAAGTGGTGCTCTAGGTTCGAATCCAGCCGTAGACACACTTTGTTTCGTGCCAACAGGGGGCAACTGTTTAAAGCAGTGCCTAAAGGCGGTGGCGGGCGTACATTCGGAGGAGTTAGCTTGAGATGTAGTCGAGAAATAAAATTATTGAGAAAAAAACAATTCACAGACGATCGGTTACTATGCGAACGAGGGCCGTGTTACGCAGGGTTATATTGTCGATTCACTGGCTAATTCATGAGTACTGGATTATACCTGGGCAAAAAATCAGTGTTTTCAATACTATGAGCAGTAAGCCCATAAATTTCACTTAGCAACATATATCACAATCTGCAAGGTCAGACATTCCGAAAATACTAATTACATTATTAAGGTCCGTTTTGCTTACACGAGCAGACACATTCCCGGACAACAGGAGGGCTCACGGGTGGAACATAAGGCATTTAGATATAACTTAATAAGTATACACATGATAGCTTTTTCCACTATTCGGGCGCTCGGGATTTCTGGGGAAGGGAAATCTTCAAGCTTTCAGTTCAAGGTTAGATATGTTTTATTAACATAGAGTGGCTCGTTAATTTTAAATATATAATACATACAAAGACAGTAAGTTTACTAATGACTATTGCTTCTCCGGGTGATAAGCCTACCAAAGCCTACAACCTACAAAAGGAACCCGTCTTCGGCATAATTGGCACTTAATAATCCTTGACCATTTGTCCGTGTCCCTATGTCGGTTGGAATTGTGCTTTTCTGTATATCTACCGGCTGTTGCTGCCACGGTAAGCTTCTTTTCTGCCTTATATTTTCTGCACATCATTATTAGCATACTGTACCAACATGACTCTAAAATCTGCGGGTTTCCTGATCATGCGTTTGCCATACATTCATTATGATTCACCGTACCTTAGACACAGAAAATAAATTATATACAGACCCACAGTGTACCTTATCACCGATACTGAGTGAGCGGTCAATCAGTATGTTATATCGTTGTATATATTGCTTATACTACCACGCTCACCTCGTACCGGGACGCCGCTGACGCTTGGCTGGAATGAATTAATTATATATTATAATAATGATAATGTTATAGAACTCATACTAATTCGAACACTCGTAATTAAACGTATGTAAGTAACGGAACATCTGAATGCTTCACTGAAAGTGTTATAAATCTTAATCACGTATACCCTACTTAGCCACCTACAGCAGCTTGTAATAGTAATGTTATCACTATGATAGTGGCCTTGCGATGGTATCGAAGTGCTTCCCTCCCTGTGCCAGGGAAATCGGATGCTTCTTCGTTTTTATCGACACCTCCTCGAAAAACGTTTCGCTTGTAGTTATTTCTGCAAACGACTCTGCCCTGTTAGTTAACTCCGGTGTGCATCTCACTCCCTTACGGATATACGGACACATTATTCAATGGGCAAAGTTATCAGCAACAATTAGTCCAGAAGATAGAAATGATCGAGTCCGTGTGCTAATAATTTGAAATACGTACATATATATATATATGTGTGCGTGCAAATAAAACATTCGCCATATCACGAGCCCGTTCATCTATGATGCACGGAAGCTTGTTTGCTTGCCTGCCCTGTTCTTGTTGTTCAATGCCAATGTCAAAGTGTTACGTATATCTGCACTGTAGCATCGTCTGTAGGTGCCTCCATTCAGGGCGTGGGATGCACACTGTACAGCAAAAACACAGCAGAGTTCACGTGTTTTTTAAACTACTTCTATGGTTATGCGTCATGCCCTTTCTGGCTGTAGATTGTTCCCTTCGTCCACTTCTTCTGTCCACTCTCACAAAGGGCAATGATAATGATGATACCGCTCCTCTTGTTGTTGCTGATAATGACACGATTGATTACGATGATGGTGATGACAATGTTTGCCTTCATCCGCTGTGCTGATTCCTCAGGTTTACTGCAAGTCATGTATTGCTGGCGCAAGAACCTCCGTGTGCCTTCCTTAGAAACCATTATGCCTAGAGGGCGAGCCCCTTAATACTTCATAAATGACTATCGAAAAAATCTGACCGGTCGGTACGATCTTCACCCAAAAATAGATACAGACACAGATCTAGTCCTAAACGCGTCGGCCCCAACCGGAGGTTCTTGCTATTTTGTACTTTGTTGCCATGTGGCGTCGCGTGTTCATTTATTCTCAATCGACCGTGCAGTGGTTACGTGTTTCTTTACTGAGCACCTGGTGGAATTCGGGCGTAGATACACTGCGTCTCGTCCTGGCAGCCGGCCGTCCGGAGCAATGCCTAACGGTTTGAGCACCAGGCGTAAAATTCGAAACATTTATTTTGTCCTTAAACAGCTACCACCGATGCTACGCGGTGGTATTCCTCTTGTTACTCATTCAGTTCCATTCAAATCCTCAGCCTCATTGTCCTGTGGTCTTGGTCTCCCGTCCGTAACGTTTTATTCATACATTCACGTCTTTTTTCCGCTCGTCTTCTTGCCGTCGTCATATTCGCTGTTTGTACTAGTTCTAGTTCCTAGAACTTCTGCTACTACTATTGCAAGCATCATTTCTCCACTGACTGATCCAAAAGGTGCGCGATGTCCGATATCCTTGCTAGCTAGTCGGGCCATTTGCGGTCTTTCCCTACTCCGGTTATCGTACTTCATATTTTACGCTTCTAGTCGTTTCTCTCTTTTACCTGTTCCTTTTTTTATCTGCTCACCTTTGTATATACTTGTATATTTCTATATCGTCCATATATTATCGTTTCGTCTGCCGCTGGCACCTGGAACTCTGGCGTCTCTGTCCATCTGTCCAACGTTCCTATGATGCCTTTGTCGGCTACATCTTCTTCTGAACGGATTGCAATCGTTGGGTGCGTTTTGGCTGCACTTCGGCACCATTGATCGATCGGTCGATGAAAATGACGGCTATCCTACCAATGTTCCTTCGGTCACACCTGCCTGCACTATTGGACCTCGTAGTCAGTTCCGCGGAGGCTGCGCATCAGTGGGTTGGACCCCAGAGCCGCAGGACGAAGATGGCGAACCAGGCCCCTCTGCCGGAGGTGGCTTAAGTATAGTTGCGCCTGAGGAACTTGTGCAAGTACAACCCAGCCAAAGCATCTCGAATGCATGCCAGACGTCCCAGGGGTCGCAGGGTTGTGCGCAACCGAGGGGCACTGCCGGCCCTGGCGTTCCCGGCCAAGCGTGGTCCTCCGCATCCGGCCATCATCTGCCGCGCAAACAGCTCAAGAGCGAGGTTTGTCACTCGCCACCACGTAGATACTCTTGTTCTCTATCATCACTCAACTAGTTTTCAATCTTTGGCCTATTCTCGTCCTACCTATTCCCTAGCACTAACATCACCGCTATTGCAACCAATACTATAATGAATATTGAACATCCGCCTACGAATGACATATCTTCATGCGCCGAATGATGCTAACAGATAGTCTATTTGAGTGGGTGAGTGAGCGCGAGGGTGCGCTATCGCTGGACCGTAGTCGCAGTACTAACAACGACGTTGCCATATAATCATGCACTCTTCAATGAACAGCGGGTACAAATACTAAAATGTCATTCAAATTATTTAACTGAAGCCTAACGTATTTTCGATATATGTAGAAAATCTTGTTCTAAACAAATCATCTCACCCCGTAAGTACAGTTTAACAAGTTTCTTCCGACTTCCGACGTGACTCTTATTAAAGGTATATATAATATGCAACGTTCCAATGTTATGACGGTTCTGTTTTTTTCATTCTCTTTTATCTCTGTTATGTCCCATTGTTCATTTCATTATTCGACGCACTTACGACGTACGTGTTGTTGCACCGACGACGATAACCCAATGGCACTCTAGAGCTCCGCGGGGCCGGGGGGGTTGAGTGGACTGAGTGTCGGACCTGGAGCTCCATCAACGACACGTGAAAGACGTCGCTCTGAAAACGCGCTTGACGCCCTGCTTGACGAACTGCAGACATTCTCGCCGCGCACAACCGAGTCCCCTAGCAAAAGGTATGTATCACTATAGTTAACAAACGTTTCTTTTCTTCTTATAAGGCTAAGCATAGCATTTACTGTATATAACAACACTTTGATGATAAAGCAAAGTGCCAACCATAGAGGATATCATTACCGAAAGTATTCAGTCATTCACTGCAGTCCAGCAATCGGCAGTTGTCCAAATTATCTCGTGGACAATCAATCGGTCGTATTGTCTAACTTCTCTGCAGCTCGTTTATCGATCTCGAAATCTTGTAGACGTCTCTCGGACTAAGCAAACAGCATAAAACCCAATAACATTTACCCGTGTATGTATGTGGTTGCTTACGTTCATAAGTACAACCCGTTAGATTCACATACACCTTCACTGAACCCGAACGCGACGCTAAGACCTTAACGCAAATAGCTTTGGAAATCTGCTCTGTCATTGCGACAGGTTTGTATCGGTCGAAGCGATGATCAACAGCGGCAGCGTATCCAGTAGTAACAGCGGCCTAAATGGAGACAACCGGAGCAAATCGGCCTCGACGCTGCCGCTGGGAGCTAGCGTAGGTGCCCCCGTAGGCAACAGCAGCAGCAGCAGCAGCAGCAGCAACAACAGTGGTGTTAGCAGCAACGTAGGCGCTAAGAAGACCCCGCCGCCTCCTCCCCCTAGGACGACGAGCAAGAGCCCCGTTCAGAGCCCCACCGGAGCTGGAGCGTCCAGCACCTCGACGACAAGCACAATGAACAACAGCAGCAACAACAACAAATGCAACGGCAACAACAACAACAACAACAACAACAACAACAACAACAACAGTTGCAACAATACTCAGCAGCAGCAGCAGCAGCAGCAACAGCAGCAGACCGCCCGCAGATGCCAGTCGGAACCTCCCTCAATCAGGTAAATTTCAGTCTCTCACAGTGACCTTTCTGCGCTTCTTGCTCCCTCGTCATCAATGATCGATAATCGCAATCGGTCAGTTACTCCATCAAGCTTTTGTCAACGTACTTAAATTACCATCAGACTACAAATCGCCGTTGTGCGGCAAGTGCTAATAGATTATAAGTTGCCTACGACGATGATGGGAGCAACAGTGATTTCTTCTGCCTACCGTTTGGGTCGTGATGATAATAATTAATAAATGACATTTTTGAAGCACATTGCAAGCTTCTGTAGCAGAACGGATTGACAAAATGTTGTCAGGTACCTAGACTTAGTGAACTCAGTAAGGTCGCGATGAAAAACGCTATCATTTGAAGTTCGGTACTTACTATAGCTTATTCAGCTGCTGCTCAACATTGCTAATAGCCTATAGCAGTTAACCTAGTCATTCTGGGAACCAGTCGCTAAACGGTTTGGAAAGATCAGTGAGAGAGTTTCGAAGAAGTCCACTTGTTCCTCGTCTTTGCCTCAAGAAGAAAACCCTTAAGCGCAAGTTGTTCAATCGGTCAGTATGATACGCTACCGTCATTATTCTGGCCTGTCCTTTTGTTTATATATTAAAGACAAGTCTATTCTTACCACCGCCAAAGTCCAGACATCACCGTTTCCATATCCGTGTTCAACGGCTGACCTCAGCCATATCAGTCGAAATCAGCGTCTCTTTATCCATCGATTTCTTTTCCCCTGTTGCAAACGAAAGCACGCACAATTATTTTTTCAGACAAAGCTTACATTAGCCGACTGTGTCACTTACGTAGACAATAAGGCGAGGTTGCCAGCTCAGAGACTTCGTACGTAAATGAAAGACATGCGAACTGCGCATATAGTAGTTTGAAGTAACTGATGGTATTGCGCCCGTATTTTTAACAAACTACAGGAAAATCAGCGAGCAGAACAGCTCAGGCAGCTCGGAAAGTGTGAACTCGCAAGACGGTACCCAGAATCGACAGGAACTATTGGAGCAGAGACATCAGGAATTGCTTAAAAAACAGAAGTTACTACAAGAGCAATACGCAAGGCAAGTGAAGCACTAACGGGACAACCTGCAAAACGACTTTGTCGCCCCATCTCGACCATTTATTATGACGCTACACAGATATTCTAACTGCGTTCGTGGAATAAAACAGAGCATTCATTCGTTCACGAGCAAAGCGTCATTATTTACAAGTGGAAATTATAGTCTTCGTAGCTATTCCTGTCAATAGAGTTACCATCATTATGCTCCTTGTGGATGTTTTATTCTAGATTTGAACTTATATTGTACTCAATAAGAAATCACTTTAGATACGGACAGCATCTTTCTGTTTAAAAAAGCTTTTGGATATACTAATCTATTTTATTTCACAATAGATAATAATAATAATAAGGATTCTATAAATCCTGAAATGGTTGACTTCGGGTTGATGTCGAAAAGTGTTTAGTTACTTCATTTGTCATCAACGAACTTGTGATTGCTTTGTAGTTTGTCTCAATTTAACTAGCTTTAAAGAAGACTACAGAATTAATTACTGAGTTAATTGTTTCTCTTTAAAAGAAGCCAAAGGTGCATTAGGTGCGGTTTGTCGATGTTCATTTGTGAAGCCGTCAGTCACCATTTCAGCCATCGCCTATACGACGCCTATCCATTGACAATTACAGGTTACAGCTGCTACAAAAGCTATCGCCGCCAAAGCCTGACTTGAAGAAAACCGGATCAGAGAGCAACATCTTGCATAAGGCGTCTGATCATGGCGCATCCGGCATCTGCGCCTCGCACACCTCCGGATCGTTGACGTCGCTCGCGGCGTCGCCAGGAGGATCGGTGTCCACGAAAATCACGAGCTCACCGTCGCAGCCTCAGCTTGCGACTTCAACTTTGCGAAACAAGATCTACGAAACAGACATTCTCTAACTAATCGCTTACCTTAACTCTGTGCTAAACGCCAAATACGCCTCGGCGAGCCCATTCGGTGGCGGTCCATCGATCGTTACGATGGACCGCCTACCCGATCAGGAAGCCGAGGCTAGAGGCTCAAAATAAAATACTGGCAGAGCTAAATTAGCTTTGACTGGATCAAATCATTGATTCATTCAAACGAAGGTCAGCGAGTATCATCATAAATTTTTCATTGCAACTAGGAAATGTTTGGCTACGCATAAATTTCATGGTTTCTAGCAATACCTAGCACTGTTGGGTAATAACAGAAATCTAAAAACAGAGATATTTGTGAATACGGTAGGTTTGACGATATTGAGCATTGTACTTCATATAAATTGGCCGAACCTTTAAATACAGATTGAATGTTCCTTTCCGAGGCGCCGATCCGAGGGCTCTTCGCAGAATGAAGTCATTCATTAATTAATACACAGATGAACTAAATAACTCCACATCATCCCATCCAGCACCGGCAAAAACTCGAAATACAAGCTGCACTCACAGCACAGAGTAAGGTATATGATAATGACACAAATTATCAATATTACTCGATAGTTTTATAAGTCCCACGATTGTGTGGGCTATGGCATGTCTAGCCGACCTCGTGTCGGCGAGATTAATTTAACAGACCTATCCGTAACGTGTGATCGAAAGTAAGCCAGGATAAGGTTTTCCTAGACGAGATCTGCTCAGGACAAACGACAGAACCGGTCGCCATAAATAAGTACAACGTAGTTTGCCACACAGTCGGCCGACAGCTATGACAACAACAAAGATGATGAACGCCCTTAAGATGATGCTCATCCATCATTTGTCATACGCTCGTCAGGTTACTTCGCTTAATTTTATCTCTTGAGGTGCGACGTCGGCAGGAAGTAATTAAGCGTTCTTTTTGGCCGGCCCTCAGCTCTAGTGCTTCATAACGTCTGGCTGTGGAGCCTGGCTCAGAGAAGCCTAAAGCCGTTTGGGTTGAGGTGCATTAGGATAATGTATTTAAAGATTTTGGCTTTCGTTCGAGAAGTTCGTTGAATTCTATCTATCTATAACTAACCTCTTCATCGTTTGTGGACAACAAGTCTTGGTGAATAAGAAGCGGTATATGCAATTAGTTAGAAATGACAATACGACGAAAATAAATGTGAAGGCCATTAAATCATGATTAAGAAACAGTTACATATCCGCCCAAGTTTGAACAGGCATCGTTCAAAGCAGGGTACATTATCGTATACTACTACTGCAATACTTGTGCTTCAACCACCTTCACTACGACTACTAGCAAACTGGCTGAATCTTGATTCGCTGATCCGCTATTTTCTGGATGTTGCTTTTTTTTTGTTTGTTATTTTCGGCGCTACTCTAAACAGACCAGTAACTACAATGAACAGCTGCTGGGAGACGGGAATGTTTGCTATTATTCGCGATTGGTCCCCTAACGAAAGTAGCGTGAGGTGTGCCTGCCGATTGTAGGCTGGCTGTGCAGCTGAAATGGTGCTCAAGTTGTCACAATTCTAACCAGAACTCCAGTAGCTTCACTTGCAGATGACTACCAGATCTTTATACAGGCCCAAAATGCGATTACGCGATCGGCGTCACCTGGTAGTAGCTTGAGTTACCGTTTCTATTATTATTATTATTATTGCAGTGAGACAACGCTATCCGATGAACAATTAAATATATATATATATATAGCGTATTGATTGGTAGGAGAATAGCTAGTATTGATAATAAAAAAAATATCTAGCTGATGTTAGTGACGAGTGAGTGTATCAGAGACATTTGTACGGTCACAAAGCAACAGATAACTAAAATAACATATAGAATGACACACCCTAAGCACAGACGTACAGCACATGACAAACGAGCATACAAGTGAAAATATGACAATAGTTAACCTTATTAAGAAACTAAATAATTACAATATACAACAAGTAGTATATATAAAAAAGAAAACTTACTATTATACTCGAACGAAATTGCCACAATGTATCAAAGAATAACGATGATAACACGTCGTACAAGCACTCCTAATAATAGCAAAATCAACACAATGTTCAATCATGTGAAAGACTTTTCATTTATGGTACGCAAACACAAATCCTTATATGTGTCGCGCAGTAGAAGACCTGAATTCGAACCCGGACGGGATA
>NW_019213493.1:0-159087 GCF_002532875.2 Varroa jacobsoni
TATATATATACAAAATATATAAAAAAACAAAAGCGACTCGCGCCCTTTGCAGTGGTAAAAATTGCTTTAGCCGATTCATGCCAATCCATGGCTGGTCCCGTAAAACTTTGCTATATATCTACTTAATACGCTAGAACGCCATTCAATCAACCACCTGAAAGTAAACTTTCGAAGCATTTTACATAGAAATTGCAGATATGTGATAATACTTCAAACACTTCACTAAAATGGAATATCGTTCCTTATCATACCCAGCTTTAGTGCAAACATATTGCGTTATTTAGATCATATATGATGGTCCCCGTGATAGCTTAGTTGGTAACGTATGCACCTGCTAATAATAGAAACACATTGAAGTTAAAGTTCGAATCTAGGTATATAGATATACTTATTTCATGCTGGGAGCCAGCCATGTGGTGGGATGCCCAATGGCAGTACTGGACACCAAATTCGAAACATAGAGATCACTAAAACCTAAATAAAGGAGGCGTAGGACAGATTTTTAACAGGCCTTTTTCACTCACCAGTTACGAGATGCACTTCAGAAAACAGCAATAATACAATCTACATCGCACAGCGTCCATTTGATCGCAAGCTTTGCATACAGCTCTAACGCAACCAAGGGTTATGTCTCAAACAGACGTATCTAAATTGATTCTCTAGTTACAGAGTCTATATTCTTGTTAGTCTCCATCAAGTATCACCACGGAAACGGATTGTCCAACGATGGCGTTGGCTGTTTCGGTTTTTCATCGTCTTTTTTCTACCTTGGTTTGCTTATTTTTCCCGGCTCATTCCCACATCCCGCAGCCTTGGGGCAGCTCCTCTTGGCAATTCGAGTTTGGAACGTCATTAAATTCGGCTTTGAGAAAGAACGGCCTCGGGTTTAAGCTGGATTACGGCAAAACTGTTTCTGTCCTCTTTTGTCCGGGGCCGTTGTGGTAGTTGTCGCCGCGGTCGTGGCCGACACGTCTTGTTTGTCTTGGCTTGCCTCGCTTCTTCGGCTCTTTCCTCAGCGATAGATGTACACGCGCGCGCTCACACACACACACGGGGAGGGGGGGGGAGAGAGAGAGAGAGAGAGCACAACAGAAAGGGGCATGGGTCTATAGTAGCGGACACCAACGCCACCAATGATCGGCCACGAGCGTGACGCTCTGACTACGTAGTCTGCTAAATATAGCCTCGGCTCAGTTTCCTCGAAACACATGTACGTACATAAGACTTTTAATGGATCCCAACACAAAAATCCAACTGGAAGTCAAAAAAGGGACCGCTGGAGATGAATAAAGGTGGGGCAGATCTCGTTCTCTGTCTTTCCCTCATTGCCCATTCTCCGCAATAAACATGGACAAGGTGTGTAGGGAAGAAACGTAAGCGCTGTAAATTGGATGGACATCATCACTATCATATCACTAGATAGCATCATACTGCGAAGATGATTTACTACCAGCACGAATTGCTAGACGAACTATATATCTAATGTGCGTCCGCCTATAACGACGTCGACATGGGGAAGAAACAAGACGGTCAAAACACAGTACCTGCATTTTCTATTCAACGCAAAGCTTTGTGCAAATTGCACGTTTACCCTGGAGGTAAATTTTGTTTGCCACGAGAACTAGCTTTCTTGTAGCGGTATTGTCATTTCGCCACCGCGAAACGACGGAAAATTTTCCCGACTGAACTGAAAAGAACTTGGGCGATGCAGATTGTGGATACTATACGGCCACTGGTTGCACGGCCCAAGAAGCCATTGTATGTCATTTGGCATCGACCACCGAATCGAATGGAGAGAAAGGGTAGACCAGGCAGGCAGAACGTACGTGTATCGAGATAGCATGTGTTACACGCCTCTAATACTGTATATTGGGGATAGAGCAGACGGCGATGTTGATAGTGGAAGGGATCGTGAATGGCAACTACTAGACAGGGCCTTGGTAGACGCTGTCAACTGCAATGCTCTACACTTATACACTAAGTATGTTCTTTTGTTGGTGCTGTTATTGTCGTTCTTGGTTGTTTCCGCTGACGTCGACACGCACCGATTGATCGAGCGAGAAAAATTGTCGTCTTCATAGCTGTCCTCGTTGTATCGTCGTTGGCAGGCGGCCTAAAGGGTTCTGCCACCTTGGCTGTTTAGGGTTTAGAAGCCTGTTGACGAATTTATGGGCAAAGCGGGTTCGGGAACAGGGAGAGGTTGGTCCAGACTAAAGTAGTGTACAACATGAAAGCGGTACACTAACTGCCCGACCGGCTCGAGAGACCTCTTGAATGCGACTTTTTCCGCCAATCACCGCTTACTTGTATGTAGGTGTCGTGCGACAACACCGCACGATATAGGGTAGCCGGACGAACGCAGTAAGAGCTCGATGCAGGGGTGGAATGATTCTGATGCTACTGCTAGGAGGAGCCCACTCAATGCTCACGTTGAATGCAACCCCCAACCCTCTACAGGTCACGCTCAGATCCCCAGCGCTTCTGTTATACCTTCGAATCCCTCACCAGTCGACTCGTTCGAACCCTTAGTATCCTTCGTCGCTTCTTTATCCAGCTAAAGCTGGGCTGGTGGGTGTCCATTGAACAAGCCCGGGTACGGGTCTGGAGGCATCAGATCCACCTAGATCTGCTCTTCTCTCTTTCCTGGAGATGGACGGCGAACGGTCTGAACAGCCTGAACGCTGCGACGTGGTTCATTCGCTTTGAGAGGAAAAAGAACGGGTTGAGAGAGCGCTACAAGCTGAAAACAGGGCGACAAGAGGTTCGGGCAACAGACATGTATGATATGGCTGACTGCTGAGTTGGCGTACCTAAAGGGTCCGAGTCAGCGTCCCCAGCCGCCGGCCCGCACGGCGAGGAAGCGAAAAAGAGAGGCCAAAAGTTATGACTTTTCGATAGGACGGGGTCGGGGTTCGATACGAACCTAAGGGGTGGGAAAGTCAAGGTGAAGAAGCAGCGAGACGGGTTAGTTGTCTTGCACCGCTTGCAAGTCGGTCGTACGACGGACCTACCAGGCTGCAAGGCGACCAAACGAACATCGGCTGCTGGCCAATGTCGGTGGCGGAGACGGAAACCATGGCAAAGACGAGGCCAAAACAGGCAGGAGACCAACAAAGGCGACTGAAGCTGGGCTGGGATGTCAAGACGAATGCCTTTCCAACTCTCCCAGGCCTCTGCTCACCTTTTCTTTCTATAGAAGGTCCATACGTTTCTTTTAAGGCGGTTCGACTCGGCTGTTTTTCCAGTAACTATACCCCGGTCGCCGTACCTGACCCTCAGCTATTTGCCTGTAGTCCACTGCTAAGACTGGTATACATTATCCATACGTCGAGACTTCTATGGCGCGCCTAGTGGGTGAGGATGCAACTGCAACGCCGAATGTGTTTTTCTCACCTGGTCGCAGATATTGGTTTGGAAAGGCAGACTTGTGTGTTTTTGAGGTCGCCATATTGTGTAAGAGTAGGAGACATTTGAAACCTATATCCTATGTTCGTATAATTTAACTTTTCTAGTTAAAAGATACCGCTGGGGTCACTGCTTCAAGCTTCGCAGGCAACACATAAATACTTGGCTCTTTGTGTAAATAAAGATAGCTTTTTGAATGAATATTTTTGGATAACATATTTTGGGTCAATAACTGCCCGTCAAAAATATATTAGTAAGATTCAGCGTATTGACCACCCCTTTTTTAACTTAGTTAACTTAACGATAGTACCTTAACACATACGCATAGTTTAATGTAGTCTTATACTTGATTTGGTCAAACAAACGTACAGCATTGCAAAAGCTATTATGTACCTAGAAACCTACGGACACACGGCCTGACCGCGATAAAACTCAAGCAAAGTGACTACTATTGCTCGAAACGCCCCATCAGAACTTGCTGTCAGTATTAGCAAATACTTTTTGTTTGGTTTCGTTCTAGCGTATCTATACTTTCAGTGCCGCACAAATGGTAGAAAGCTAGCAAACGAACACCCGAAGACGAGAACCTCTTCGGCTTTTTTCACCTAAAGGATTTGGTGGCGTTAAAGTCATTGTCCGGAAGACAAAAACTGTATAGCTTTGCCATTCTAACGAACATTCGAGTAGCAGTTGGCCCTACGGAGGTCATTCCACTATGACAACAAGTATTACCAGTATTGAGGTAATGGTAGCGGAGGCGATGACGGGAGCTCACGTGCGCTTCATTGTCCTTAACGGGCCACCCGACAGCGACGGCAGCCACATCAGCTCCTTGAGATAGCTAGCTCTTTCGTTTTGCTGCCATTTCTTCTAACGAAACAACGTGAGAAATGCTTTTATATACACAAACACTCACAGCCTCATATAGCTGGTCTCCGCTGACTGGGTCATTGTTCTGCCAGCGACCCAGTCCGGAGCCAAAATGCCCGAACTAACCAAACGGTCGGCTTCGATCATGGGACATCCGTAGCGATGAACTCTAACGGGAAACAGGACGTTTTATTGCCGGTGGAATACGATACAGCGCTGCCATGGGCTAAGGAATATTCAACGCTGATACGAAACTGCGCTACCATTCCTAGAACTAAAATGGGGCTGGAGTGTTTAGTGCGCGCGAGCTGGGAACACTTGCGCGTTAGAAAAATATCTGATCACGTGCTGTGTGCTATATACGCGTCGAGTAGCTTTGCCGCTGCCTTTTAGGCGTTTGCGAGGCATCGGACGCAAGAAAAAGCTGAAAAAAAATTACTTCAAGACTATATGCTGTTTACTGTATGTTAAACGCGTTATGTGGATTATCCTAGAGAAAAGCAGTCGCAAAGATTATCACTCCGTTGACTACTGTAGATCGATTGACGCTGACGGGAAAATCAGTGAAGGACTGCCAAATTATTCACTAAGCGGTACTGTTGGGTAGAGTGTAATAAAACACATGTATTTTTTATACTATGCATAGCTTTCACACAAATAGGTGTGACTCCTCAATCTCTCTGCCTAGTAATTTTGGAGCTGTACACTTAAAGGGATTAAAATGAAACGCCTATGTATGTCTACCGCTCGAAGGTTAACTCTGTACCTATTGTCCGCATCACTGACATCTTCATGGCGATTCGTCCTGGCCGATATTGGTTCTGTGCTAGGTGCCGCGAAGCGAGTGGTGCAACAGTATTGCTAAACCTATATGGTAATCGATGTATTGCAAGTATAATATGTAATCTAATGCGATATGCAGGTCCACTGATCTAACGGAACCTGCTGTGGAGGGACAGGAGATGAAGTTAATAAAAACGGTTCCGATTCTTCGGCTATTTTGACCTTCTCCTGTTAATTGGGGGATATTATGAAGGCAAACACTGCGGTATAATCAAACTACGAAAGGTGCTAGAAATGCTAATAAACAAGGGGTAACTTTATTGAAAAATAACGAAGAGCAGATTATTAGTTCGGATGGGTTTTGTGTAACGGGGATGGAAAAGTTATGGCACCGCCCCTACGCTATCCCTATTGAATGGATCTGCCGGTAAGTTCAAAATTAGGATATTTTTTTTACTATTTTCTGTCTGAGCAACGCTGCCCGAGCATAACATAGAAGGTGTTTCGAGTTATGCTCTCGGTGCAGCCCCTAGTTAACGACAATGACCAATAGACGACTGGCCGCTTTTGCCACGAAGCGAAATGCGCATAGATCAGTCTTCGCACCCAGATCATTTTCGGTGTCCTTGAGTTCCACGGCGATATTGAACCATCATGGGACTAAAAAAAAAAACGTGAGATCTGCCGTGAACCAGCAAATAAACAATCGATCGTACACAGTAATTCTGATGTGTCAAAGAGACTGGGTTAACTATAAACCATCAACCACCAAAATTGCACAGAGGTTAATAATGCGCTAAATAAGCGCACGTATCTCTGGAATAAACTACTTACTAACCCACTTTGTTTATAAAATACGGCGCGCAGCGCACTCTATGTACATCTTTTCTGTCACAATTAAACTATTTTGTCTTCATAATAAGCTATTTAATACTATTAGCGGTTATCGTCGGACAAGATATTGAAGAAGAAAAAAAGAAATTTACACGTAGGCAAATTTCTCCGTCCACTCGAAGAAGATCCGTCATCGAAGCGTACCGCGTATCGTTTGACAGCTGCTTAGACAGATACGCTGCGGATTTGAATCTGAATTTACTAGTTTTCCCTTTTCGCCAGTCGTGTTTTGGCAGCTCCGTAGGTTGCTCGACATTCGGTGTCTATCGATGCTCTTGGCCTGATCTAATTGACGCCACATTTAGCAGGTGCGGTCGATGTAACTGAGTAAGATGCTGTCTATGCATCACCAGTACGTAAACGAGGCAATGTGTTGTGTGTGTGTGTGTGCACGTAAGGCTGCACAAGTCCCGGGCACTTAGAATTAGTAGTTAAGTCCACAGGCGACGTCTGTATATAATAAACAAATCCCAGCTTCGAGCTTTACGTTTATGTTTAATAAATGGCCGTCGTGTTAATAACATATTGACTGTTTTGTTATTGCTTTGCACTAGAAATACCACTGTGTTAGTTCGATTGTGAAGCGTACATGTTCGGTACGCAATCCATTAAATTTTGTATTTGTTCAGAGATTTTCCCCGTATGTTTAGTGCATATGGCTTGAACAGGCGTGACTAGCTCAAAATTCTGTTCTATTACACTTACGTTAGCAGCAGTCTAATATACACACACAAACACAGTTGTGTAGAGCTGGCATAGGTATATACAAGTGCTCCGGAAAAAGAGCGTGTGATTTTTATGTGCATCATTGTACGCATCATAGGATTGGCGTACAGTTAACGTGCATCAAAAATACTGTTGCGGAAGGACTGTCCTTAAGGGTATGCCACGCCTCGATGTGCCACGACCAGGTACGGTGGCGCATCACATAAAAACAAGGGCGGAAAAGAGGACAAGTTTCTTGTTTTCCGATGGGGCGAGGCAGCCACTGGTCGCATCATCTAGTCGTAATTTTCGAACAGCGGAAAAACGCTAAAAACGACAGCATAGAAGAGAAAGATTTTTAAGAAATACGCCCTTCTTGAGGTTGATTTTGCCGTGACTGATCTATTTCTTTATACGTACTGCTTAATACAAAAGAAACGAAGATATATCTGAAACGAAGTATCCTGTATTTTATGTGCAGATAGTAATATGAAGGCGGGTAATCAGGTCAATCTAACAAAGATCTAATTAGGTTAAGTTGTGTCGACGCCTAGGCATTCAGGCCGGTCCTTATCCGCTTAGGTTAAATATGTAGAGTTATTTTAACGAATCTCATCCGATAGATACAAGTGTTCGTTCATAAATCAAGTCTTTATTGAGTACATGACACTGCTCTGCCCTACATTAATCGTGATGAAATAAGTTCTATGAGCCTACGTATACTTCATAATTTCTTTTATTGCGGTTCTGCCTTTGAATAACGCGAGAGGGTAAGAAAAATGAACCGAACTAGCCCTTACTTCTTTGTGAATCGCTCTGCATCGCACTGCCACATCCAGTGATCTTCTGTTTCAACTATTTGTCCTACTAACGCAGCGGTTCTCCATTGTCGTAAGAGCGTTGTGGTTAGGCTGTGGGGCTTAGTATACAGAGGACATAATGGCTTAGAGACTGAAGACCGCTGAATGAAAAGAACCAAACCACATCGAGATGGCGTTCGTTCATTGACATGCCTAACAAGGCAATCAATACAATTTGGCTTCGAATCGGCGTTTCTTACTTAGGAGAGATAGCACGTAGAAGGTGTCAATTATGTACGGGAAGCAGCGTATGAAGGGCGATTCGGAAGAGGCAGGGGGTGACAAAAACAACGGAAAGGTTCACCTTGCCACGGCGGATGGTGGCGGGCGCACAGGAGTTTAAAGATTATGTGAGTGGGATAACTCCACGTTCTCTTGACCTAAGCCTGCAGTGAAGAAAGCCCAGCGAAGGAAGGAAGGAAGGGAGGGAGGGAATCACCGCTTTGTGCCTCATTTAAATACGAAGGATGATTGGCCATAGGAATAAATATATAATAATAAACTGCTAATTGCTTTTTGCACCTTCGATCCCTTTCTTTGGTTCTGTACGAAATAGCTGATCGTCTATATACGTTTTCGTCAATATGTAAGAGACAGGCAAACTGCTATTGGTACCCGCATTGTATTGTACAAAGTGAAGCCAATGCATCGCCGAACGAACATATAGTGAGAATATAGTGTTTCCTTACGATGTTCTTAAACGGGTAAGAAAGTCCTATGGGCCACCGTAATACGTACATGGAATCCTATGTATTATGGCGTAAAGCACTAATTGAGTATTGACCCCTAGAGTCATAGGTTCGTAACCTACATTTCCCTTTCAATAGGTGGGCAGACGAAATTCAATTAACTTCACTAAGGTAGATTGATCGAATAGATAGATAGATGCTCCTGCTTCCTCGTTTTATCAATATCAAGACATCGCAGCCGGTACAGTTGGGCTCAATATATTGAACCTTATCGCTTATTATATGTGTTATATAGAAATATCAATATAATCGCGTCCTTGAAACTGCTACCATATGCCACACGATACCAGCACAATTGAGTTGTGAATGATAAATAAACTTCTTCTGCTTCTGATTGGACCATCAAACAAGACCGATGTCTTTCCTCAGAGCTCGTACCCATTCGTACTCTCGAAGTAGCGCTAGGTTCGACGTTAGCGCCACTAAATACTATATTAGAAAGGCTACCGTTAGTATTCTTGTGCAGTGAATATCCCCCTACTTATTGATCGTAATTGTTTGAGTGATGAACAAATTTGAACTTGTTTTATTCCACCAAAAAAAAAAGCTGCTTCTTAGTCTCAAAGGTATGCATTTCAAAGACGCATCCCAAGTATAATATTAAAACGACTGAAACGTTTCGTAGGTCAGCTATGGAAGTTCTCAAGCCACCCACTTAACCGAACGACAGAAATGCTTTGCTAACGTAGAGTATTGCTATAATGTTGACGATACACGACATTTTTCTTACGGGATAGTTCTTGAACGCAGAAGTTATCTGTGTATTAGTAAGTTAAATATGGGACAGGCACCGGCAATCATTTCGAAACCTCTTACGTATACTCGAACGTACTCATCATACCTGAAACTCCTAGTTCTATTTACAATAACTGATGGGACGCAAGTAGGGATAGAAGTATTCGATAGGGCATGAGAACAGTACACTGGCTTCTTTTTGTGTTTGCAAGGGTTTGACTGCTGGCAACTGACCACAAAAATTGCAGACGGGTTTTGCTCGTTTCCCTATTTCTCCAGGGATATTTACCAAATTGCAGAAATGTTTGGTGCTCGATTCAGGCAGAAAAACACAGGAGAGCTTACGCTGTGTGAAGAATCGGTAGAATCTATTGTCTGAGCGAGTCGGAAACTTAACCAGTGTATTGAAGGCCTTCGTCAGCAAACGGTCACTGGCGGTTAGGTAACGGGGAGCTGGCTTTGGGAATTTTGACTTTCCATTTTTCGCTTGAGTGACCGTGGATACGCATATCACCATTTTTTTTGTACCAGAAGAAAGCGTCAAACAAGAATAATAACTTAGCATTGCACCCAAGAGAAGCTGGAGAGAGAGAGAGCAAAATCAAAAAAGCATCTTTTCTTCCAAAGTTCCTGCCTCGCAAAGCGACCCTTGACGCAATCAAAGCAACAGTTCAGCTATTGCAAACGGCGCCACGGTAACTTACGGTTTACTGTTTGTAGTGAGTTCGGGACCATGCTAACACCACGTTTACGCCCTGGCGATGCTTCTCAATTGGAAAAAATAGATTTCGATCTGATATAAATTTATCTTAACATTTTTTTCTACTAACTTCTTATATAAGTAGAAATATTGCTTGCTTGCTTCATTCTAGTATTTTGTACTTTTGCTATTAAAATGATTTATTTTGTTTGTATTATTAGCCATCATGTTGATGATTTCTAATCAGTTACAACAGCTCATCGGTTAATACTAACCCAAAAGTAGGTTACGTCTGTGTTACGCACTCGCGAAGCATGTTCTCCCACTGAACGAGACAACGAATCAGCAACTGCGTTTCACGCATCTTTGCACGCAACTACGAACCCATAGACGGCCCTTCGTTACGTTCGTGTTCTATCTACATTATGCTTTTGTTCATATCTACTGACTGACTTCATTCCGTTGCTTGGCTCTGGAACACGCCACGCTCAAAGATGCTTCGTCTACGGAGCATGGCAAATTGTCTAACACTCTACCGAATTTATCTATGACGGCATGTCTCTTCGCAGATGTCCGCTTACATACGACTTGATTGTTGCTCTATATGTAACCCCATTGCTTACTTTTTGCAACGTGCCTGCTCACACCCTATCGAGCGCTGCAGTTGTGAAGACCCTATGGTTGAGTGCCAAATATATAGAGATGGTGTATGATATACCGGAAACAGCCGCGGGTCTAGGTCCGTCTCAAACCTCGCTGCCGACTTTGTTGGTCCCAGCGGAAATGCTAACGTTGAACGGCGTGTCGCATGCAAAGGAGCTTTCCGCTGCGTCAGACAATTCTTTGAGCCGACTTCGTCTATTCCCGTCGCTTCCATACAAACTCCCCAACAAGGTTTCCAACAGCCGCCAGACCGACCGAAGTGGCGCCTAATGGAGTAGAGGCTGTGTGAGAGCCCAATACCGAACGACACCGCTTTCTCTGCCATGAGTCTGACAACTGACTCCGACTCACCGTAAAGCGACCCAGTATTTTCCTTTGTGCTCACTCGTGTCTCAATGCGACATTGCAGAAGACAGTTCATAGGAACGCCAGGATCACGACTGTATGAGGCTGGACGGAAAAAGGAACAGTAATTCAATTGCTACTCTACGCGGGAAAAAAAGAAGATAGTTTAAAAAGGAAGGCTTCGTCTATTGCTTCTCCATTCTCTTGCTATTTCTATCTCTCTTTCTCTGATTATTCTATCAACCTAAACTGCGTCTTTTGGGTCTTACGTTGAACCTCGGGTTAGCGTCCCAGTGTGTTGCCTGTAGCGCCGTGGCGTGAGTGAACTGCAGTGGGGGACGCAAATAAGAGAGATGGCCTCCTCTGCCGTTCCGCTGATATCTCACAAAGGATAGAGCTTGCCCTTGTGCTCCGCTGTGCTGCTCAGTTTTCATCAATCTCAGAGCTGCATCAGAGGCAACGTCTTCCAGCGCTATGTCTCTGTCTGGCTTGCTCCCTCCTTTTCAAGCTCCGCCTCGAAGCCCATTCGCATGATCGCAAATAGGACGCCGACGCTATCACCGCTACAAGAGTGACTTTGTCAGTGCTCGTGTCGCTGCTGCCTACGCCCTAACCGAGTGGCGCAGATGAACGGATCTCGCCAGTCAGTCCGTCAGTAAAGGGACTCGAATCGGTTGGAGTAGCTCAAGGTCAACCTAAGTACCTTCTAAAGCTTCACAAGCCAGCGAACAAAGCAGAACAAAGTCTAATGGTTTCTTACGAAGGCAAATTAAAACGAGGAATGTACATGTTACAGAAAAGAGTACCCATGCTCAATGCATGCTGCTATCGGATCGTAACGATACGATTTCTCAGCCGTTTATCATGATATACTAATGATAGGGATTAACAGAGATTCAAACAATGCGTAAACTGGCTACACAAAACATATATACGTATATAGGCAACGGTTAAGTTTGAAAATTGTTACGGGCTCGCGTGCAGCTTGATGCGTTATCGGGTATTTTCTTGTAGCCGTCCTATCAATACCACGGCAATGACGATCGTTTTCAGCATTAGACGGTAAATAAATTCAATACTAGAGGAACATTCTGCATATAGATTTCTTCGCGCTCAGGCGTTCTATACTAACTGGTTCCGTTCTGCGGAAGTGAAAATTATGTATGCAAACAGACTTCCACATATCTGTGTGTTTAAATAGGCTGTACAGAAAGTAGACACAGAAACTAGTAAGGGAAAGAAAGCTATAAGGAAAGCCAGTATCTAACAAGGTACAGAATCTGCTGGTGGACGGCCAATTTACTCCTTTCGTCTTAGTAAACCAACAGAATATTTTTCAAACAAAAACCGATAAAAAATCAATGAAAACATTGAAAAATATCAATAGTATCGATTTCTCTGCAGAGCACCAACTATATTAACCTGTGTGCTATCGCATGCATGACACATTCGGTCCTTGTTCGTTTGTAAACAAAACGTGATAACTAGAAGATAACTAGATGAAACTTTGTTACGGTTGCTTTAAATAGATTTCATCCGGCCTACTAGTTAGTCGCTCACGTTAAAGCTGGCACAGGCGATAGGGATTATGCAATCTAACAGCGGAGTTAAGATCTGCTTAAGTAAATCTTTGTAAAGTTACGTTCCGACAAGGACGATGAAAATTTCTTTTGGCCGAGCCCTATTTCATTATTTGTATTTTTATTTTCGCTGGTATACTGTCGTAATATGCTCGTGAAGGAAGAACAACCATGTCCCAACCATAATCTTGATTGAACGCAGCTTGTAATGTAAACAAACCTACCGTTCATATCGATCGGCTCTCGTTGAGCTTCTCGAGCAATCTTCTGTTTTTGCTGACGAGGGCGCAATAGGCCGGGGCCACTGGAGGGCCCTGGCTGACGTTGATTCCACACACAGCACAACAGAACAGAATAAGATACACACTCACAGACGCAATTCAATCGTGGTACTTACAGGAGAACCAAGCCTGCTAGTATGTAGTAGCTCAGCACACGAAAACAGGATCGAAGTTTCCCTTTCACCACTACTACCGCGGCCACTATAAGTAGAGAAAAAACGAAAGTGCACCAGGGGAATTGGAAGGCGTGCAGTTCTTTCGAGCAACTCGTGCCGTCTTGTCGATCGCGCAGAGCACCATCACAGAGGTTTCTGTAAGCCGCGGGCTGGTTCTCGGATAGACAGACCTCTTGGACGACCGGAGACACAATGACTCAAGGCAAGTGAGGGACGGCGCCCACCACGTGATCGGCGGAGATTTCGGGGGGCTCCGCTTGGGGGCGCCACCTGGGGTGGTGAACGAGGGACAAGCGCGCAACGGCGGTAGGCAAATAAAGAAATAGTGAGTCAGCTCAACTAGAAGTAGGATGATCACGCCTTTTGCTGCGATGAGATGCGGTGCTATGATGGTATCCTACGATTCTCAAGCTATAAAACGACAAAAAGTAAAAGAGGCTTAGAGATCAAGACGGACAGAAATAGGTGTGGATATGGGTGGCCCTTGTCGAGATTGAATGACCCGCTACCGAGACCGACGGAAAGGAGATCGCCGTCAGGTAAAATCATCGGTGGGGAAAACAATGTCAGGGATAACAGGGACAGCGGGGTGAAGAGAGGGGTAATTGGCCAAACCATGAAGCTTTAAAAGGTTAATAACCCTAGCGTACCTGGATAGCTTGAGAAGCAGCTGGTTAACGGGAGTAGCTTCCCAAACATGCCAAGTAAAGTCGATCGCACAGGCGAGGCCTCAAAAATCTCCGCCAGCCAGCCCACAATTGTCGCTCACCCATAAGCCAACCAAGTGTTTAGTAGTCAAAAGCCTTAACGTTAGGCCAAGCCCGGGTCATCCGTACCCCGATATTTGCCTCGGTATCGGAGGACACGCAAACCTGGGAAGGCGTGAGAGAAGGCTACGTAAGTGGAATTTTTGAGCTTACATTGCCTTCGGTACAGGCCGCCAAACGAATAAGCGACCAGGAACTTTCCTTACACCCACTTTTGTACCTGGTTAGGTGTTCATTCGATGGCAGTGAGTAGAAAGGAGAGGTGACAGGAAAAGGGAAAACCGGCCCTCAGGGCTTTTGATGGCAGCGTCTCACACTATTGTGTATAGCAAATAACTGGATGTTAGCTGTGAATGCGATCAGCCCCTCCCCCTCCCCCGCTATATGCCACCGCTAATGGGTGCAACTTCGATTAAAACCTGGCTATTTGTGGTTATCTCCTCCTTTTCCCTCACAGGATATTCTGGACAGATACGGTGGATTGCCACTGGTACCTGCAGATAAAATATTCATTGTGGTTATACAGTGATAATCAGAAACTCATTAGCTTGAGTGAAGGCAGTATTAGGTGCAATACAAACGATTATCATACATAGTAAATCGGAAGGGAAAGGAATGTATGCTCTTCAATCGGAAAAGGCGTCTACATGCACGTCTCTTCCGCTAAACGCAAGGTACGGTTCTACTAGATTATCGGACTCAACTCTTTCATATAAAAATAACGATTTTCTAAGAAAACAAATCGTAACATTGATAATGAGTGCCGATACGAATTTCAACTTACACAGGCATATTTACGTACTGTAAAGTTCACAATTTATCACATCTAATACGCTCACTATGCATCTAATTTTTTTTTGCTTTTGAACATAAATATGATATAGGAAATATTCTGGCTAAAGCAATAAGAAACATTGACGAAAATAGGCTAAATTGCAGTGCATCAGTATCTCCTAGCCTCTCTCAGATACATTGTCTCTTAAACACACATACAGCAAACCAAGGAGGAAATTTTAATTGGCATATATCTTAATCACTTTAGTACCTCTCACTGATTAAAGATCTAATCTAGAGAAACGAAAATTGAAAGCCTGTATTTCTAATTCAGGAACGTGTAGACTCGGCCTCGATCAATCCAAGAGGGATAACGACCGCCATTTTATGTTCGGACGCATCGATGTTTGTTGGCCTATTAAGAGGGACGATTGTTGCCGTTTTTAGTAAGATATTTTTTTAACTGAGGAGTAATTTTTCAACGTGCCTAGTGCAAACGGTGCGATAAGCACTACACAGGTCATATCGACTATGCTGGATGGCACGGCATCTTTCGTCATTAAAAATATATAAGAAAACGACCGGCTTAGATCAAGACATTAACTAATTAATTAAATTGAACTTACTTTTGTCTTATTGAAGTCGAAGACGCGGATTGCGGCCAACATTTTCGCTCGTACGATATGACGACATTTTAAGAAAGATCAACCCGTTTCTTTAATCTCAAGAAAAATTAGAATCTTAGGTTACAACGTACGTTTCTTTAGTTAACTTTCAATGCAGCATAATTGAATCATTTCTTCGGAACTAAGGCTAGGTCGTCTCGTATAGCATGCTAAAACGTACAAGATTCTAGTTTTCAATAATAATAGCATATCTCTATTGTTAATGCGGCTTCCAAATACAGATACTGAATAACACCGTGTTTATTATTTGCTTTAGTTTTCTGATTGAGCGATTCCTAAAATGAATTGCAAAGAAATGAACAGCGCTAAAACACGAATCCGGCCAAAGCGCCGGCACTGTTCCTCAGACGTCAGTTAAGGTCCTTCGCATGGTAGTTGCGCAAACCTTAAACTCCGCAGAAAGGAATATCGAGATATTGTAATGCCCAGGCCGTATTTAGCGAAAGTAAGGAATAAAAGCATAATTACAGCGCACGCGCCTATGCGTCTTACAAAAATGGTGAAAAAAGGAAGGAAACCTTTAAGGGGGCGTACGACCGCCATCTTCAACGAAGCCGAATGCCGACCCAGGATTGAGCCTTAAGTCGTTCTTAGAGGGAAGCGATTATGCATGGCCTATGTACAGCGTTTTCGCTGTTCTGCTCCAACCTATTATTAAGGTGGATTTGGAAACCGGCCTTAGGCATCGGTGGTCCGTAAGCAAATAAAGCAGGTCAACTCGTGCTTCTTTTTTTTTTTTTCGCTGCCATCGCTGTCGCCCCTTCCCCGCATAATCTCCTAATCAAAATTGAACTGTACATGTAACAATTGTATACATTATTCTATGTATCATGTGTAATAATGTAGTCCACTGCTAGTTATCGCAACCGGGTAAAAGTAATTTGTTTATTGAATTATGTCATAAGTATTATCATCTAGTATGACGCGTAGCGTAATGGAGTGTACGCACCACATCTAGTCGTACGGATGAGGTGCCATAAATTAGGAGACGTATAGCAGATATAGACTATGTATCTTAATAAGGCTAGGTATATATAGCAGAAGACCATATTTGAAAAAAGGGGAAAACACCTTTATGTAAGAGACCGCTACCCAACGTTATGCAGATTATAGAGAACGACTTATTGTATAGACCATGTTATGCATAGGAATGCGTGTAACCTTCAACGACTATTTAGATAGGGAACATAGAAAAACCATCGTAAAAGATCTTGCTAATGCTTGCACGTACGTACTGAAACAGCTGTTTGTCAGAGACGGTGGGCTTACTGGGTATGCTTGAAACCCTACATCGGCATTAAAATATCATAATATGGATATATGTTGTGTGGAAATGCATATACAATAAGAATAACTTATGTTTTCACGATGATACAGTAACGTATTTACCTAACAAACTTCAGATCGACTTTGAATAAACAAACGCCGTGCCTAGAGCTAGCGGTCCGCAACAGCGTCCAGCAGTTTGATTGCCAGACATAAAACTCGAAACATTTAATAAGAACAGATGACTTATAGCTGCGGTACGAAATATACCAGTTATGAAGTTGTAAAAACAAAAGTTACACTTCATATACAGACGACAATGAGAAAACTCAGGATTTCTGCACTATAGAATTTTCCATTCTTTACAAATGCTCATCATAGTACGTATTTTATTACTCAATGAATCTTAATACAGATTTCACTAATATTGTACTAAATACGCCAGCTAATGGATCATACGAATTTCACTCTTTGCCCTTCCTCCGATCGTATGTGACGTTGTCGTGAACATCTAGGGAGTTTGACATTAAGTCGACTCCATGACCGGTGCATGCCACTTAAGCCGCTTACCTCAAATAGAGAGTGCAGGCATTCTATAGTAGTCTAAGATAGGCCTGATAAGAGCTGGTCGGCTACCTCGGCAAAACAAAGCTTTCATTCACCTGCAGCATGGTGTCTACATCGATATGAGACTGTTACGCATTACTAGACGGACTAACACTCTTTGGCCCGTTTTTTTTACAGCGTATGCCTATAGTTTAAATAGGTTGATTTCTTGATGTCACACCCTGTCGAAGTTGTACTGTGGTTCCAGTATACACCAGCTGTCACCATACTAGAGCTACCCTGCCCGCTTAATGACATTATCCGTTTACAGTTCTTCCATACTCTAATTAGAATATTATAATAGTTACGCCGGGTTGAATGGCGTACTCTTGTATCAAGCACTCAGCTTATCTAATTAACTGCAGTCCGATTGCGCGCTTATAGTTAGACGCTCGCACTTTTTTTGAGACAGTACCGTTATTTAACTTCAGCTACCCGGTATATAATAATTGTTATGCCTTTGAATTCGTTAATTTATCTGTCAAATTACGCTGTTCTACTGATTGGCTGTTTTCGGCGTACAGTTCCGCTACGATTGTCTTGCTGCAAGAATCCCATCGCCATATAGGAATTATGTTCTTTTTTCTAGTAGAATATTCCAATAACAACCTCGTTACTGATGCCCCCAGATATCTATCATCGTACCCTATGTGTTCTACTACTCGAGGAAATAGCTGATCTAGTCTCAAAAATACTCGTTAAGTTTCGGTCTTCCACTTAATGCCAGCATATCGTTAATAGTACAAAATTTCTATTTGATTGCGATCATCCCATTGTCCTGCTAATGAGTAACTCCGTTCTCCCGTTGAAACGGCCTTAAAGTCTGCTTTACCCATGTGGCTTTCCCATTGCTATGAACCGTTTTCCGACTTCAAAGAGGGACATATTACGTAAATCTCGGAGCAGTCCCACAAAGATCACTAATTCATCCTTCGAATTGTAGAAGTATGCCACATTGTATTCCTTCCGAAAGTCCAACTTTGTAACGATGTTGACAGATTTCGAAAAAAAATCAACTTTACAGTATAAGTCTTTCGCTTAATGCTTCGTAGTAGTTCCGATTTTCCGTTGTACGGATCTGGTATTTGCATTACGATGGATCCAAATTCAGCTTTAAAAACATTCTACTCATTTTTAACAGTTCCAAAAAAAAAGTCTAAAGAACTTGAATCACTTCTGGCATAAGCTTCAGAAACTTTTAAGGTACCTAAACGAGTTGCTTCGAAAATCAACTTGGCTAGCAAAAAAAAGACTGTTCGTTTTTTTTTTTTTAACCTTTACTTAATTAATTAGTAGACGCACAATTTCTGGAAAAAACGGGAAACTCTGTGAAAACCATTGTAGGGCCACAGACAATGTTTATGATAATAAACTGACGGATCAGTGTTTGCTTTTCCACAACACAAAAAGCTAGTGTTTAGGTACTACTTTTATGTGTACCTGCATGAAGAATGCAAGAGGCACCTCGAGAAACGGTAGGAAAAGAAAAGAACAAACGTTTCATTTACTTTTGTATGGGTAGTTTTCGTTAATTCGCAAATAACAGACATAATTAAGTGCGCATGGGTGGTTTTAGGGCAATCTGGTACTTTGTTTAGCCCTCAGCTGTATCATCTTAACATTGTTGGCGGTGACAATATTTTTTGTTTGCCTTTCACTTCCGTGTTCAAAATCTCACATGTGTAAGCTGCCTCAGCAATAGGGGGCAGATATTTCTGCCGACTGAAATTCGGGTAAGTAACGTTCCAAGCAAATCTGTATATACATGTAGGTGGCAAAAGTGTTTACTGAGCCCCAGTCTGCGTCTACTAAAGTCTCCTGGGAATGCGTATTCTTAAAGGTCGTAGATTGCACGAAGCGAAGCTGTCTGTTTCAATATAGTGAGAAAGCGCTTTGTTCCTACCAGCAACATCTTGTTTTCAATAAATGATAGTCTGAAAATCACCCTGCATTTACCACAAACCACAACCTCGGTTACGTTTTCTAACTATTTTTTCAGACAGACGTATCTAACAAACAGCCTTGAAAAAAAATAATTACATATGCTGAGGTTTGCCTTCAGTGAACGATACAAACGATGTTTACTGTGGGTATTGAGGAATACAACACAAATCCACTTTTATTATAGGAAAGGGCATTAAATATAGGAAACATTCACTGGTGCTTAATTGAAGCACTATTTGTTATCATTTATTAGCTTTATTATCTCGATAGTCGAATCCCATGGCGCGTGAAACAGCGTTATTAATGCTTTCGGTAACAATGACTTCACAAGCGCTCATGGTGTGGTAAATTGTTACTACGAACAATTCAAAATTGATCGGTTATATTTATATTAATTGGTCTACTGAATATTCTAATATCGACTGTCTCATTGTGTTGGTTTGTCGGTCCAAACACAAGATATAAGTTCCTAGTTCCTAGTTCGATCTGCACAGATTTGAGGAATGTATAACTTTCGCAATCAGTAGTATTACATCGAAGTAAGGGTCTTCATCAAAACATATCGAATATTTTGATACATACAACTTCAGTAATGAACGAACTAAAGAAAAGAAAAACTTATAAGAACTACCGCATTGAGCTCAAGGTATAAGATCATCATCAAGAGCATAGACAGAATCAAAACTACCGAAAGAAAAAATCGCACTTTTTTGGTACTGAGATTGACAATGGTTTTACTTGTGTCGCTTTTCAAGGATATCGATTGAAAGCTACAGAATTTTTTGTTTACGCAGGTATTGACATAGTTACTCTACAGTTTGACTAAATTCATGTTTAAAAAGTTTATAAACAATGCCCTTAGGACTACATCTTTGAAAACATAAAAGTAAAAGGGAAAAATAGTTTTAAAAAAACAGTCCTTGCAGAACCCCTAACAGACAATCACTAATGGGTTTTTGCTTAATGCTTATTCTCTATATTTCGAGTTTCACGTCCGGCATCACCATTAGGCACAGGATGTGATGGCTGTCTCCGACACAAGGTATGTATATGTCCGGATTCGAACATGTGTGTCTCTCTAAGACTACATTACCGCTAAGTTATCATGGGCACTTACATTGCTAATTCTAACTGTAAGTTACTTCTCAGTCAGACAGCTGTGAAAACCAGCAATAATTTTATCATAAATTCCAAGCTTATATTCTTCGAATATTGGCCGTGAGACAAAGAAGATATAAATCACAGAGATACTGAAGAGGGCCATTATGTATATGCATGCATGTATGTATGTATAGAAATGCCAGGTACTTTCCTTTTCAAACTATTTGATGTGTTTTTATTATCGCATTATCGTAATTTGGTGATGCAGAAGATAAATTCTGGAGCAATTCGTGGCTAAATAGAGACGATTTAAAATTAACTTGAATGATTAAAGTGAATAAAAACGGTTGGAACTTACGGTTGTCTCTGGTTTTCTAATAGCAAGTCCATTAGTTGCAATGGATCTACTAAAACATCATCTACATCTGCTCGTTGTGAGGAAACAAAGCTATTGGGCTTCTTTTTGCCGCTCCAGATAGCTTTTCTCAAGAATCGCGCGGACTATTCCTGCTATAAATCGGGTAGAAGCTTTTCTGGTTTAGGGAAGTCGCCAAGTTAATTGCACCTATAAACAAAATACCTACTAGAATACATATATGTGTACGCTTTCACTAAGACAGATAAAGCTTAATTTGACTGTTGTGTATAGCCAAACTCATAAGGACCATTTACCTTAAGAACTAACGGCGCATAATATAGAATGCAAACGTCTTTAGCACTCGCCAAAGATGACCGCGGCCGCTACGATAACCCTAACTCATGTTGGAGTGCTTTTTCGTACAGATTGCCAGTGGATATTACGAGATATATTGACGGAATAGCTAATGTGTTATTGCGCTGTTTTTAAAACATTAAGAAGCTGAGTAATATTAAGTATGTGTATGTGTTTAAGACGTTTAGTTTTTTACGGCCAATTAATGAACGATTGCCTAATAACGATCTATATACATACCGGTCTTAAATGTCCGGTAACGAATGTAGGTTTTGCGGGCCTTCTCTGGTTACTCCTTGCGATCCATATAAGATGAAAATACTGTAACTTACTTCATTAACAAATCTTCATGTTGGCGTCTGCTTCAGTGAGCATGTGCTCGACGAGACTGGAAATCTTTTAGTTTCAAGTTCCCACTGCTACAGGCTCCTCTATCCCGCTGTAAGGTTCAGCAGTGCCCTAGATCAGCACCGGAACAACATAAATCTGTGACGTTCAAACTTTACTCGGTTGTTCGTTGGCATTTCGTTATCTGCATATCACTATGAGATAGAACTAATTAAATGAAGAGCGCTACACATAACTGGGCATTGACGCAGTCTCTTTTCGATCGCTAATATTAATCGTGAAGTTTCACGTATGAACTCCTTATGACATCGAGGTCTCAGGTGCTTGAATCTTGGCTCATATCGAAATAACCGTTACACTTAGTAGCTTGAACTCGATATAAGCTAATTCCGCTCACTAGTTATCTTTGTAGTGGCTTTTCTTGAGATTGTTTCCAAAAACGATACGATCTTCTTCTAGTTGAGTTCTGCAAAATGTATTATTGCTACAAATATGAAATATGGTAATAGTGCGGAAGGTCCCACAAGAACCGCGCCGGCTTTCATCAAAAATTGAATACTTCATCGTATTTGTCGTATGTGGTACTGACTTGTAAATGTACGACAAAGTTTCTTGCACTCAAGTTACTGAAAACGTTTGATTCGAATGTTCCCATCTATGGGAAATCACCCATTTCTCTGGTCCCATCGGTTACACATTAGCTAGATAAGGGTTACGGTGTCGTTTCTTCTATAGTAATAAATGGATATGAGGTACGATTTCTACAGTAGTAGACATGTTCGTTTCATAACTTTTAAAAATTACCAACGGTGCTGGTAATTCTCATAATTCATGGAGCGTCTTGTTATTGTTGTTGATGTACTGAGAAATATGTCCGCTATTTTCACCAATACCCTTTAATAACTATCAAGTCTATTCGTCACGCCCTTAAGACCTTGGGCCATTTGGCTAAAAGGGGTCTGGCGGCTGAGGTCGCAAATGCTGGCTGAAATGTCTGTCAAGTTGTTTGTAGAACCAACGATGAATACGATGCCAACCCACGACTTCAGTCCTTGTTTCGAACAACTTTTGCGTGAAAGCTTAACGAAAGCAACACGGTCACCCTCTGGTTGTCATATACAACGAATAACAAAGCGTAGTGCTGATATAGCTTGGAAAAAGGCAGACGTATTTAAAACAGGATCTCTCAGAAATGTGAAGCGTACAAATGGGGTACCTACTATAACCCTTGCCCATCTCATTATAGTGTGACCTGCCAGTCTTGTTGCTGAAGCTCGTGGAAAACTGCAGCAACTGTTGATGGCAAACTATTTACCGTTGCTTCATATATAGAAAAGTTCATACTTCTACTATAACAAGAGCGCTTTAAACTTCTGTAGAGCCATGATAAATAAGGAACTAGACAGTAGTTACTAGTATATACCTCTGGGGTGTCTTTGACATACTTAGGTAGAGGAATCTTTACAATACAGCAAATAGATGTTCGTGGTCTTGAAGGAAGCCACCTTCAATTCTATTTCTGACCACAATGTATTCGGCATAATGAACGACCTAACAAAAACCCCAAAGCTATAGATACATATCTGAAACGACTGGGTCATATAAATCTCAGAGCAGGTAATAGATGAAAATATTGAAGCTATTTCTTGTTCGTTCAGATAGCACGCGATCTATTGAAGGTAGACGTCGTTTAACCTGATGTATATTCAAGTGCGATTTCCAGACGGCGATTACTATGCCATTCCCTTTGCCTTTTGCATTGAATATACTTTGACATTTACGCATAACGTGTATCTACAAAATAAACACCACTTGACCAGCTAATACACGGAAGGATTGCAACGGAACACGGACTTGGCATTAAATTTTCGTAATGTATGTTTTTGTATCCAATAAACAGCATATTGCTATAGAATGCTTTGTAGTTCGTTGTAAATTGCTTTGATCGATACCGCCTTGCCTCTTTTTGATCGTTTTTCCCATTCTGCCCTGCCTTACATAGTTTATACTACATCATGCAGGACGGAACATTCTATGACGTAATTTTGTCAGCAGCAGCAGCATGTCTGTCATAGTGGCTGGTGGGCTTATAGCCAATACCGCAAGTGCCACATTAACCCAACTGATCTGCAAACCCTGTACCTACCTTGGTATAGTTCTTCTTGGCCTAACCCCCCTTGCACGAAGCCCCAAGGCAAAACATTACCAAGCAAGAGGACTACCGTGAGGAGAAGACCTAACGTGAACGGTTAGCGGGATAGCCAGTCGACTAATCGTCCGCTTGTCCGACCGACCGACGAAGTAAGCGCTGACAAGCAACGAAGACGACGTTCTGCGTCCAGTGAAGCCACGCCCTGAGATAAAATGAGCACGGTGGATCCTCCCGAAAAGAAGTGGATTTAGGACAGAAACCCTGCTAATAGGCGCTTGCAAACAGAGGAGACGGAAAACAGTGAGCTCTAAAACGTAAATCCAACCGAATCTCTGGGCTCAAATCCAAAACGCCTTGCTTTTTGTTTGTTTGAGTCCTTCAATGGTATAATGAGTAATTATTATGTAGCCAGTGTTTCTTTTGCTAGTCCATGACCGCAGCGGGCGTTTACTGCTGCTGCCACGGCAGCAGCAGTTGTGTAGAATACCCCCGTTATCAGGCCAAGCATGAAAGTCACTCATGCTTTACTCCTCCGATTGCTGTTTCGCTGCAAGACCTCCACCCCAGAGTTTCAATATGTAACAAGAAGAGCTATCGAACGTTTCGTTGAGCGGCGTCAGAGAAGGGGCGCGGTTGGGGAAGTACAGGTCGTATATACTCATACGGGTATACACTCACTGCTAATACGTAGGTCGTTTCCTTGTGCTAATGCAGTACTACCGCGAACAGTAAACATTTATCTGAAGGCGCACTGTTGTGCACTCAGAACAGACAAAAAGGTTGATAGAGGTTTGACCCACTAAATGACTCGGTTGACAAAAAATCGGTGAGGAGGAGCGACGGATAGAATAAGAGATCATCAAGCTTAGTCGTTGACTCGCTGCTAGGTTATCTGAGTCTTTTTTACACACGGTACCTCATGGCGGAATGGTCTAATAAGTTAAGATCGCTGATTGCTTCATAACTAGTGTCTTTGAAAAATGTTACTTGTAAAAAAAGAATGTTCAGTATTGTAGTAGCGTATCGGTCGGACCAGAAAGCGTATGCGCAGCAAGTGGCGTTTAACGTCATCAGTGTTGAAAACGCTGCGACAGGCCATTGCGTGCCTGATCACATGAGTTGGAGCGATGTCACCGTGCGACTTGTCCAATTCAATCTATCGATCTATAGCGGCCGTAAAGTCGCTCAGATACATCGATGATGTTGCACTCAACAAGTGTTTAAAGTCGACGAATAAAAGAGTGAACAGATTTAAGTATTTTGTAGCTTTTACTCGTAGCGAGGCCGTAGGGATGCACGCGAGCCGGTCTATTATTGTTTTTACTTAGTTTTCGATCTATTTTCTGCTTCGTCTGCTCGTTATTCACGGACTCGAAACCTGTGCTACCTGCGAAAAGACCAGTCGGACTATGAATACTATCTCTAGAAGAACGCGGTTTGAGTTAGTTCTCAGACCATCTACGCAATTAAATTTATGAGATATTAATGAGTCAGAATATGACCCCAAAGAGCTGAGATCAGCAAAGAGCGGAATACACCCGTTGAATGAAACCAAGCTGTACATTAATAGAAATTGAAATTTCATGACTACGTTACAAAACAGTTGGTATAAAAATATCTATTTGGTATTTCTACTTACCTGTAATGTTGTGGTTCGAGACGCTCCACTAAAATGTGTGATTCGCTGAACACTTAATTAAATTAAGCCGATCTTTAACTCCATAAGCCAGAACAAAGCAGGAAGAGCTGACTGGGCCAAATTGGTCCCCAATCCGCAAGTTTATTTACCACTACCTTTCTAACTTTACGTTGTCGTACAACGATTACAAAACTTGTACGCACCCACGTTCTGCTCGTAAAGGCTGATGCGTTGTTTTTCTCGATGTGAACGACCATGTCGGTTCTGGCCTTGGCTCTGAATCCCTCGTTGGCCCTTCTTCATGAACGTAAACACGACCAAACCTTGCGAAGTATTGTCTTTCACTACGTCGACAAAATAGCCGGCTGGTCCGATAAACACACCACATCGTTATCATTTTTCAACAACGTCCTCTGTTCCCGTCCCATTTCTTTCTTTGCTAGGCCTCGTTCGACCTTTAGACGGTATAACAGCTGCCGCTACTAACTGGATGATCTGGTCATGCAGTAGAAAGCAGAATCGAGCAAAAACCAGAAGGAGGCAAGGAGAAAGACCTGTCAACTGCTGACTACCTTTAAACTGCTCAGTAGGTCCTTGCCGGGCTGGATATTTTAGAACTGTCGGCAATGCTAAGTGACTCGGACGTCCAGGTTGTAGAAAACAGGAACACGGCCGACAGAAGTGGTCTAGGGGCAACTGGCGCAGATGGAGGCTTGGGACAGTTGAGAACAATCTGGATCAGCTGTCAGGCTCTTTAGCCAGCATCGCCTGGCTGGCTCACTGGCGGATCTGTGGTGGCGGGTGTCGGAAACGAACAAAGGAACGTCGGCTGTGGTATATACGAGACGAGGATGGTGTACCGAAGCTGTTCGGAAGGCCATAGTGTATCGGGATGTGTCGCTCGGGAGGACAGAGCCACCAAGAACCGCGAACAACGTTGCGACATCGACCTGCCTTTTCCACGCAATTTGGTGCGATGACCAGCGGTATCCCCTTCGTGCGTAACGGAGTCGGAGCAAGAATAAACCGCTCCAGGGAAACAAGCGGATGGACCGATGAAAGAGCAAGGCTTTAGTGAAGTAAGTAAAGGAAGACGTCACTTTGTGGCTACGAACTTATCTTTGGCCAACAGCTTCTTACTGATCTTCGCTTTCACCCCACCCATCACGCCCCATCTCGATTGCTGCCACGTTGCTCTTATTTCTCGTTTTGTGTGACGATGACAACGGCAACGAATAATATCACCCTGCTAGTTGTGGCAGCAACAGTAGCAGTAGCGGCGGCCGATTCTCCTACAGCTTTGGCCTTTCAGCTTACACATTAAGTTCAAAGAGCAAACGAAACCACTTTTAAACCGTATGAGCAAGAACCGCAAGCGCTCGCCAACCCATGGTCGAAGGTAGCTTTGCCCGTTCTATGGAATCAAATAACAAGCTGGCTAGCTGCTTTTCTGGCTACAGTCATAACTCATAAATCACCATCAGGGGGATGAAGGTTGGTCAACCTATTGGGCAGACTTACAGCTATGACAACCCTCGCGTTGGCAAAGGCGGTGCCGGCGAACTTAGCCACCAAAGAATGCCATAGACACCACAGAACAGCAAATGGCCCGACTTTTAAAGCGACAAACGCGTTCTAGAGAGACGAATATTACCGGTAATTATAGCGTTACGCCATAGATTGGGGAAAAGGACAATTCTGGCAACGCTGAGTGGTAACATGCACTGCCACATAGACGTAGAGTGGATAGAAAACAGAAAGGTGGAGGGGTACGGCTAAAAGTACTAGCAATAGTTCGTGGCTTGGATGTACTGCCTTCGTATAATAAAGCGGCGCGTTGTGTGCGTTGCCGACGCGAATTTCAAACCAATGAAAAGATGCAGTAGACACTTATACGCCAAACGGAAGGGGATGATAAAAAGGGAAGTGACCTCGAGACCCTGGCAACTGCAGTACAGTGCAGTGCAAGCACGGGTATGGAAAGCTAAAGGAAAAGGAACACGAAAGTTTACAATGATAAAGAATGCAGATGCAGGTTAAACGAAAGCGGGCGCAAAAGGTTGTGTATATGAGACGTCCACTCCGAAGGTCTCTAGAAAGGATTCTGAACGGAGAGCTTTCACTTTTCGAGATCGGTAGCACCCCATAGCTGGTGCCTTCTCCGGCCCTTTTTAAAGACACGAGTGATTTTCCTTATGATGGACTTACGGAAGCACGTTACAAGAGAACACACCAAAAGCCTATGAAAGGCCGTAAGCGTGACATCGTAAATTTCTGCTGAAGTCGCTGGCGTATCAAACACTTGCATTCAGTCACGCTTAAAGCGCGATAGACAGCGCGTCACTGTTTGTCTCATGTCGTCTATTTGCCACTATAGGCAGTAGTAATTGTTCCACTACTGCTTGCTTCGGTGCAGCTTTGAGTTTCAGCCTACTTCCACTCGCTCAACCCGTATCAGGGAATGTTTGGTGTACGAAAGAAAAGGTAGAAAACATGATCGGAAGAAAGCAGTTTTCGAGGTAAAGGTTGCAGGAGGCATACGTAAGATTCATGATTACCCCAATGGCTGGTTATGTTTCTCATCATCGTCCTGTATTCGGAGGCGAGCAGGTCGGACGTCGCTTGGCCTAGATTTCTCAGTCCGAGCCTCGACGCTGCTTTCGCCTCCTGCCTTCATCTTTGCCTATTGTTCCGCGGCTTCATTCTTCTCTGGCTCGCTGATACGCCCGACTGCGACGCAAGACCAAAGGTTGGAAAGCGAAACGAAGGTCAGTTTCGTGCGGCCTTCACATGAGACGACCGTCGCGCCTGTGTGCATTTCAGCAGTTCATTGCCCACTAGCATCAAAATGTTCTTTTATTCTTCGGTTCTATCCCTCACGGGCTATCTTCGCTATGCCTGAACCGCTAATTCCCCTCCTCTTGTTACAATTGTATGGATCTATGCTTCTGCTCTATCTTGTCGTACCCTCCTGGTGGCTTCATGAACCTTTGGCCCTCTTGCAGGTCTCCCAGCTCTCGCCGGGAATCGCCAATTACACTATGCTTTCTATCTTCCCCTCCTCTTACTGCCTATTCATAATGGAGCTATCCGCACCGTTAAGCTGGCTCTTAGACCGCCCTGTCCTAAAAGCACTTCTGCTGGGTCAGGTTAATTTTTTTTATTATTTTTTTAGTGACCCGCAATTTCAGTGGGGGTACACCCAGCTAATCTTGCTACCAGCCGTCGTTACACGGCGGTGCAGTCAACAACACGAAGAAAGACAGAAAATGATGAAAGAAAGGAGGCCACTGGGTACTGCGTCTTGCCTCTTTTATGGCCAATGTAAGCCGCGAGCGTTACAGCACCTCCGCCTAATTTTTGTTGCTTTCGATGTAGTTGATGATAGTAGAAGTGGAATGCGAAGAAATAATACTAGTAGTTCTAAGCGTATATTCAAAGTAGAAGGTTAAACCGCTTTTGTGAGAAGGTAAAATCGAGGCCATTTTGAATGATGGAGCACACGAGGACGTACAAGGGACGTGCACCGGGTCCCACGCATGATGCAATCGAGTAACGACAGCCGATTATAGTGCTAGCAAATTTGCTTCTGGCCATAGAGTAGCGGACACGCATCGAAAGATCGACCTACATGCACTCACGTAGTACCTGCGAAAGCCTTAAGGTGTCTTTGATTGTAACTGACTTTCCGCTGAAAGATGAAGACAGAATGAAAACGTAAGGAGTTAACAGATGTACACATAAATTCTGCAATTATTAAAATCCACGCATATACTTGAAAAATAATAAATGAATATGTTTACACGCAGGGAAGTAATTAGCTTCTTATTAGCTAAGCATAGAGACTCGGACCTTTCGCCAGGAGGTCTATGCAGATATAGTCTCGAACAATATTTTTAGCTGCAATTCCCGGGTAGACTATTGGGATTACGTACCAGAAAGGTCACGCTCCCTAAAAAAAGGTTGAAGACTACGCAAAAGGTATATTCGTGCAGTGTCATCTGCAAACAAATGGTGTATGTAGGAACTGGTAGCGACAAAGTGAACTGGAATCTGAACGTAACAATTACGAAGTTCTCATTGCGATCCCAAAATGACGTTTAGTAATTATTTCTTTATTTCACCATAGATAAAATTTAACATCCATTTGCAATTTTGGAAAAGTGCCTGTTTAAAGCTTTGTGTAATGCCATCAAACAAAAAAGAAATCAAAACAAATAGGAAACAGGCATAATATAAGCTATAACAAAAACTGGTTGCCAGCAACCTTCACGCTTTTACGTCCTATCAAAGATTTCAGCGAAATATTTACAAATTTGCAATGGTATAATAGTTTAGGACTTCTTCTAGGGATCTTCCAGTCGTAGAGCGAAGAAAAACTCACCATTTGTAAGGGGCAGCCTTCAAAGCATAATTCAGCGTCTGCCACATTTGTGACGATAGTAGAAAAATATCATAGATCTTACGTGCTTACATTTGTGCATGATTAATGGAGACCGAGACTCATAGCGTGAGTATTTGGTATCAGACGGCGGATCGTTATGTATTTCAAGCGTCACGTACTTGACGGCATGTTTCGGCCTATTATTTGTTTACATATAGAACTAAATCCATATACGATTTCGACACAATATTAGATTGCCCCCTGTCGAGAGCATTGCTTAGATGTCCCTTTAACGAGCGTCTATTGTCAGCGTTGAGTTTAGCATTTCCCTAAAGCGCTGACCTCTATTGATCCATCGAATATAGAAACAATCAGAATTGTGATTAAAACGTTTAGCATTATATATATTTGTATTCTTTTTTACGAGCTACACCGTGTTTACCTTCTCATCTCGTAAATTCATTTGTCCTTCTGTTCGATTTGCCGAACTACGAAATGGTCGTGGTGGAGTGGTCTGTTTCAGAAATGTTCTACGATTGGAAAGTTTGTCTCACATCAGTAATGTTGTTACACTGTATAGTGCATAGGCAACGGTGAAGGAACCGCTTGACTGACCGATCTTGGTCCAGTGCCGCGATACGTTCATAGGCTTAATGACCGAACGTACCTACAGACGATTTCATAGAGACTTGCCATCGGAACACATTCTCAACAGGATATGTAGACAATGTGCTCACTAATCAATGGATAGATTATCTCTTTACCAAACGTATGCCAGAAGATTTAGAAAGTGAAGACAATTAAAAAATGATTGCGCGACTGACGCGTGTGAAGCTAGCCACTGCAGACCTTCGAAGCCCTACCGAGACAACGTACTTTGTTAGACTTATCTAAAGCAGAATTCATAAGATTGTTGAAACGATTTGCGAGCTTAATATCAATGCATCTGCAGCCAACAAAAGATACGACGGACGCAATTTTGCTGGTAGGTCTCATCCAAAATTTTCAGTCCGTTCACCCCATTTCACGTATAGTCGAACGCCGTGAGGTTTAAATTATGTGGCAGTAGTCATCGTCGAGAGAACGCAAGATGAATTGACCTGTTCAATATGAATGCTCAAAAGAGAGGACATTAAGTTAATCGGAGACGTTGGACAACTGACGTGTGGTATCATTCGTTTAATAAGACCAACCAAAAATCTTCGGTAGCGCTTTTGGGCCGATGCTGAAACTCAGTAATGCAAAAATGAATAAGCCAATAAATACATCGCACGTTTTTGAAGTACGTATTCCGATAGCAGGTCAAGTTCATTTAGGTGTTATTATCTATATCCATATTAATCTAATATGTCTTTATTAAAAAAGGCAATTTATTGCTGGCCTTCAGAAGCGGCCTCAGTGCAACGGAAGTGACCAAACTTGAATCTGGGATCATATGGCTAGACCACACGGACACATAGTGGTGGGATATTCTGTACTAATTTTCAAGTGCTTGATCTCGACGAAATTAAGAGTTACACTCCACTTTCAGTATTCGTATTTCTGATCGGTTCCATGTAGATTTACTTTGGGTTTGTCACACAAAAATATCTATCATTATATATCGGTGATATTCTACATGTATTTGATAGCACCTTAGGGAAAGTGCCAACACCTCGTTCACTTCTCACAATTGCTCTAGTTGTAATGATTACTAGAACTATAACATTGTCCTGCATCGATCCGCTTCGCCAAAAATTATATCCCAATGATATTTGTGTCTCATCCCCTTTGGCTTGGTTAAGGCAGATATCATTGATAAGTGTGCGCATACGTTTGCTCATAGACTTGTTCGTTAAACTACGTCGAAGCTGGGGAATGGATGCACCAACGACGTATCAAGAGATAGTACAGAGTTTTCTGGTCCTTTTCTTCGATAAGATAACTATTAATACACTCGAAGTGAATGGACCCCCATGCTCTGCGTACGTAGCATCAGTAGACGACAATACGAAACGTGAAAAGGCCGAGTGGTGCAGATCTCAATTCATAGCAAAGCAGCAGCAGCAGCAGCAGCAGCCTTTATCTAGACTCTTACTTCATTCTTTTTCTTTACATTGTTGTATTCTTTTTTCTCTTATTTTCCTATATTTTACTCGAAGCTATCGACTCTAGTTTTACGGTAGAACCTCACAACGATCGGCGACGACAGAAAAGACGATTCTTTATCCGCCGGCTTCGGTCTTAAAATCGGAACGTCGCCTTCATTGCCATTACGGCAGCCAGAGATCCGGTTGAACTTCGTCATTCTTCATTACCGCTGATGGCTCTAGCAGCGCTTCCGCTTCCCTTGAACGTGCTGTGCTCACTATTGAAGAGCGACTCGAACTGCTACCATTTGGATCGTCGGATTTAATCGGGAATTAGAATACGAGCTACTTAAACGAATAAATCGATACTGATTTAATTTAGATATGCAAAACGGACACAGACAAAAGCGCGTAGACAGACAGTTCCGATATATTCTGCCATACGATGACTGGCAACCGGAAGTCGGAAGCCGGAAACAGGTTGACGGCCGTCGATATATTGGAGATCTGGTTAAAGTTGAAGGAATAAAAAAAAAACAAGAAGTACAAATAGAAAACCGACAAAGCAACAGGGAGAGAGAGAGAGAGAGAGAGAGAGAGAGAGAGAGAGAGACAAGGAAAATAAGTACCGAAAAGATAAATTCCTATAAACCAGGTTAAAAATTACACTTATTTAGTGTTTATCAATGCATATTATCGTGTTATGATTCAACAACTAGCAAATTACAGATAGAATAATACTTATATATATATATATATATATACGGAATTATTTTTTAACAAGTCGACTAAATAAATGCAATAAAAGGAACACATTTTGGCCTAAATTAGAAAGCATCACTATTTACAGAAGATTAAATGTATACATCAACATATTAACAGTGTATAATATTTACACAGAGGTATAATTATGTCCACTTACATATATCGTCATTCGGAACACGGTGAGTGTTACTGAATAGGTTATTTTTCGCGCAATCTTCAGAAATAACAAAGCACCTCCGTTGAATATTATTCGTTATTGCCTAAATAAATAATATTTAATAAAATTGCCCTATTACGGTTGTCTCAAAGATCAAACTCTGACCCTTTGACAATAAGACGATTAAAGGCAACTACGCAGGATTATTATGCAAGGGACAGTTAAGCAAAAAGTACAATTCAAATGTCTGTGAAAACGTTTGTTTTTACAGAAACTTCGATAGAAGCACAACACCAACTTTTAGATAAACGATTAAAAATAATCATCCCAGCGAATATGTACATTTTTTAGTTGAATCATATGTGTGTTAAATATAGATATATAGGCTCTTAGAGGAATTCGTATTTTAGCGACTAGTAAATCAGTGGTTCCATGAAAGAGAAACTTCAAAGGCATGTTTGGACATGAAAAAACGTATAAATTTAAATTATTTTTTTGTCAATCGAACGTTTAGGAAGGTTCGTGGCGGCACTTATCAATAAGAAGCACTTTCATTAGCTGCTGATTAAATTTTTCACTAAATAGCAAAAACCATGATCTACGTAATTAATAACGACAATCCAGCTGAAAGCCCGCTAAAAATATTCGCCGCTTGACGATCTCATTTGACACGTCTCACAGTAAGGTGCATTCTCCGAGACTCTCTGAGAAAAGCGTCCTCTACTTTACCAAATTTAGAAAATTTGTACGTCTATTACTCGTGTTGTAACAAGGGCAGGCCGATAAACTTCAGTCATTTGCCAAGAATCAGAATTAAGCGACTTTCTTCTAGATAGACTATTTTTAAGAGGTATTTTAAGTGTGTGAACAATAATATAGTTATAATTATGTAGATGGTAGATCATATTGTCAGCTAGGTTGTAATATCAGGTCATCTATGTAATATTGAGAGTTTCACACGATAAGCTACTTACCTATGGAAACCCTAATAACTTGTCTTTAATGAAATTCGTTAACTTTTTGTTGTTTGATTTCTTTCCGGCATGACGCTTGTTCGCATACGCATCATAGTCCATTTATTTTCGAAGTAAGGAAACGGCAAAACGAATAGGAAACTTTAACTACAGAGTGCATACACATGACCCCCATTGGAAGCATTCGTTTGGTTTAGCCCAACTAACAATGCGCAGCTCGAGGTCCTTTTGCGCACGCAATACCTAACGTATCAGATGTAAGAAAGAATTTTCTTAAAGTATTCAATTGCAACGTATGTATCTTAAATCAACTAGAAGGATTCGGCATCATAGCACGGTGCCGTCTGCGTCTACCATGGTCAGGCTCGCGAATTGCATAACCTCACCGTATGTTGATTGGCACTTGTCTGCAAACACTTATTTATGGACTAATTTCGGTTGGGTGGGGGCGTGAAGATATGGTGGCTGTTCTTGAAGCCTTCAAGTGTGCTACAAGGGTAGATAACGCCCCCTATTACTCTAGCACTTGGCGATAAGGGTTGTTGTGTCTGGAGACCTCGCTTGGTGGCGCCTCGAGAAAGGCCAACGACGTGCTACATGACACAAACCTTCATGTTGAAGTTTGGAGGCACGCTGCTATGTTGCGGCCAGCCACTCGAACACATTTCTAAACACCGCGAAACACCGGCGAGCCAACAGCGCCATTTGATCATTTGTGTTTGCCCAGATAATGCTGAAAGCAAGGACAGCGGCAGGTTGACGTGCCACTATTCAACACACAACGTTTGGCCTGATGGTTCATAGGGGTCGGCCGGCGCTGGGGTCTGATAAGAGCTTCTTCATAGAACGCGCGAATGCCTGCTGCCCTCGAGTACCGTTTTCATTCCCCCATCATGAACAAGACTCCACTCTCCAACCGTCCGATCATTTCTGGCCCGCTCTACCTCTTCTTCTACATTCTCCTCTTAACGAACTTACAAAACGTTTTCCAGCCCCTTTTCAATGGTTTGCATTTTTAGTGAACGTCGACGCCACAAGCTGATGGGCCATAACGTACACATACAAATCGGTAAGTTCATGGGTCCCCCAATTCGGCGTTCTTTTCACACTTTTACAGCACTTGCTCAGCCGCCTTTTGTATTCTACCACCCTGCGGTATGTGTGCATGTATTTTCGCACTCCAGGTTGTTCTATCGATTGAGGGCAGATTGAGATCAGCCGACGCAGAGAGGCGCAACAAATCCAAGGACTCCCATACGGCGATGAGGGCAAATGGAGGTAAGGAGAAGAGCAGATACAAGCACTATACTTGTTACCCCAACTTTTGCCGAGAAAAATATAGTATGGATGGGCTTGGATGGAAAAAGGCCAGCCAGGAAGGTGCCACTTACGTAGGACCTTGTGGCAGTGAGCTTCATAGACTCACCTCGTAACGATCAAAATATACAGCCGATCAATACCTTTAGGTGTTTTCGAACAGGCTCTACATAGGCCATCTTATATTTGTGCGTTTAATATGGAATATGATCATCAACTTGCATATACATATATATAATATAGATGAATTACGTTGCTAGAACATTTGTTAAATCGGATTCACATTGCAAACTGAATTTTACTAGGGCAGAACCTTAAAAACTATTTAAACAGCGAAATATCTTGATACACAGTTAATACCATCGAAATTTGCAGCCACTGACATCTATAAAGGTCAAATATGGTGCCTATCTTTATGTTTCTTTACCGGCCCTTATAGTCGTCCGTAGAATTTCAATGTCCGTATCCGAGTTGACCTTTTCGGGATCAACTGCGAAGAATGGACGCTATATACAATGTATATAATAGGCTATATATAGATATATATAATGGGCGAAGTATGCTGAAAAAAAATCGGCGTTCATTGAATTAGAAATAGATACGTAACGGCCACAGAGGCGAATAAGGCTCTAAAATTGGCTTAACGACAGATTTTTCCAGCTCCTATTTGGAAGATTCATGACTGAAATGCTCATGATCAAATCACCTATTACGATACCAAACTATGATAAATCAGAATTGAGTAAGAAGATGATAAAAATTACAAAAATTGATCTTCATAGTAATTTTATAATACTAACATTTAACTAATACTAAACACATTTAACAATTAAAATGATCAAAATTGTATATGTATCTTGCAGGAAAATTATCAACCCGAACGCTAAAGAACGATTTGTTTTAAATTGTGGTCTTGATTAAATAGGAAAGCAAGTTATTTGCATTGTTACTTCGCTAGAAAACAGGGTTGAGTCTGAATGAAATTGATTTAATTTCAATGGAAGGCAGCTTGTTTCGAGGTACGACATATCGGATATTGGTAATCCGTCTCAAACAACAGCAGCGTTTACGAATTTAAGCCTGTTTGAGCAAGGCAAGCATCTATGTCAGGCAGATTCGTTACATCAAAAAGCTACTGTGAGCTGTTGAGTCACGAGGATAACAACTAGCAACAGGTACATAACTAAACAAGCAATATGATTCCTCTTTTTCGCATTGTAAATCCATGCCAGTATCTACTTTTAATTACGCTGTAGTATAGTACTCGACCCGTTAGTCCCCAACACATGGAATCACAGGTCTCCAGGCTGAAATCCGCCAGGAATATATATATATATATATATGTATATATGTAGATAAATGTAGTAGTCACAACTTGTAGGGATCTTAACAAGGCTAATATGAACTTTAATAGCAAAAATCAACAAAGATCTCACTTCATTAAAGGCCTCTAGTCGTTCAGAAGGGAAGATCTTAGCTTGTTAGACCGCATTATTATACCGCAAAAGCCATATAATTTAAATCATCATCATTTAAATCAGCATAACATAAATCATATAAAATGATTGCTGTAGTCTTCTATCTAGAAAAACGGGCGCCCAGTACGATCGTCTGTGTTGTATTGAGCCGCAATGGCAACTGTATCTCCACAAACATCAATGACAGCAGGAACTGCGCTCAGAGATGCTGGCCCTGCTTTCAAAGCTTGCGGAAACAACTTACTGGCCACCTGATGACGTTCGCTGGTCTGCTTTACTTTAAGCTGCTTTCGTCAATGAAAGGGCCGTGTTTGATACGCTAGTGGTCTCGTAGAGAAACGGGAAGAGAACGATGCGTACTGCAGTCTCTTAAAGCGACCGTCACAACTCGCCACTTGCCGAGCAGCTTCGACAGAGAGGCTTCGGCTTTTTCGCGTCTTGAAGGGGAACCTCCCATTTGCTGCCTCCCCCTGGCCCCTCTGCTCTTTCGCTTGCTTCGACGTTGCCAAGTGAAAGCGGATGATAGGAAACTTCGGTCGACGTTGTTTGACACCGCAAACACGTCATCAGACGAAAAAGGCTTGTTTTTGGGAGGTCCTGTTAGCGGCGGCTCGAGTCGACGAAGCCCCACTCTATTTTCACTTCAGCACGCATAAGCTACGATCACGTCCCAAACCAGTAGCAGGACACTGTGTCTGACAAACTCTCTACGTGAACAACTTCATTCGGAGCCAGTGGAAGATAAATAATGCTGTAAGAATGGATAAAGTCTTTCCTACGATTTACGATACATCCATAATTCGTGGTCTGTCTGATGTTCGATAGCAGCCCAATGGATTCGTGTTAATTAGAGTGAAAAATATGTTTTCTCCTATGCTAAAAATAGGAAAGCCTGAACTTACGGATTCCAATTTGCAACCCTTTTAATACCCCCGGCTTATGGAATCTTGAGATTTAAACCATGGAGTTGCTGTAGCCTGAGCCTAACTGTATACACTGCAAATCGATTAGCTGTAAGATTAGACGCGGTAGGCATATTTATGGCCTTATCGGTACAAAGTAAAATTAGTTACGATTAGGCGCCAAAGATCATTGCCTAGACAATGTACGAAATATCATGAAATGTGTTTTTATCATGAAATGCTGGGGGCCACAATGGTTTCTTTTAATTTTCAATTTGTGTAGAGTGGCATATGAAGGGACGGATGCAATAAACGAAACCGCGCTATTGTAGAAATACGTAGGGTTCCGGTTGCCGTACTACCGTAGTAATACATTTCCTAAGAAACTACGTTTCAAAAAGAAGATAAGCAGCGTTTTGAGTTTACTATATTTCCAAAAATTGGTAAAACCCTTGTTCAACCGGTGTGTTTTTAGGTGACTGTATCTTCGTATTCCGACTACAGTCTAAGTAGATTTGTGAACATATTAAAGACATATTGAAGGACCAAGAAGTAGATGCCCATATAAAAACTAATTTTACTCAACAGTCGATACGACTTCTGATATATCTCTACCAGATTTTGGCCATTTAATTTTAGTAAAAAAGATATTAATGAAGTGAACAACGCGTCTGCCTAATTCCTACTATTCATGATATGAAATGAAGCTGCATACGTGATCATTTATTCCGCGCGACTTTTTGTTCTTCCAAAACGATAATGTGGGTCCGCAGAGATCTTGATGTTGTTCGTTGCTCTGTATAGAAATTAACGCTGACAAAAATTAAGCGTTCGAGCAACGTTGGGAGAACCGGCGAAGATCAGAGAATCGGAGGGTAGTGGAAAGAGAACAGCCCCAAGGGAGCCACCGACACAAGTTATATCAGCAGCAACGTCCGGTACATACGTCTGCTGTGCGATTACATGTGAGCATCCCCCACACTTCCCCGATGCCCTTTAGAGAAGCATCCAGCAAATCTTCCCTAGTGGAAGCAGCAGCTTCTTTTATCACTCCGTGTTCCGTCTATGAGCAAAGCAGAGTGAGAGGAAGGGTTTCCAGAGAGCATTCAGTAACTGACAATTTAGGCTAGATCAGTGAGTAGCCTCTGCTGGCAGTCGGGTTTCGGTAGACAGGACCTCTGCAGAGCACGGCATCTGTCACTATGTTCATTTGTAAATTACCACTGCTGTCCGTAACTAACCGTTGTTGCAGTGAACACGAAACACCAATATCAACGTTGCACATTAAGTGCTTATCGGCCACTAACCCGGGGCCAGCCCTTATATCGGAGCCGGGTATTGTGGGGCTATTGGGTAAAGGATCAACAGACGAAAAGACGAGTTGTATGTTCGCAAGTCAGTTGCAATGACGGACCCCTTCCGGAAAAAGGCCCGCGAAACCCGGAAATCGTACCCTTGCGGCCAGTTGCCAACTTTTAGCTGGTTGGAAGGCTGTTCTATTCTGCGCTCAGCACAGTGAGCGTAGCACACTCAATTCTGTTAGTCCTATCCAGCTGAAAAGGAACTAACCAGCACAAAGTTTCGATTGAATATAGGGAATGAGTTGATGGCGGCATGATCTCGAAGGAGGAGAATATAGCCGCACGAAGAAGGAAATTTAGCGTCGGGGAACGGCAGGGCATGGTGGCAACGTCCTCGAGACATACCAATGGTTGGACCGTTCCGCTCACATCACAACAGTGCTAGGTTCCAAAGGCCTAGTGAAAGTGACTGTAAGAGCGCCGGCTGCTACTGACGCTAGAAGGAAACGGTTGTAAGATTTCCTGGGTAGTCGTATAATGTAGGTAGGCAGCGCGACATGAAGTGGCCTTAGTTGCTGCGGTGAAAAGGAGAACTATGGGACAGTGGGGCGGCGCCGACACAACAAATGTCCGGAAAGAAGACTTGCATAGAAGCGGCACGTGCTGTTGCTCCTAATGTTGCCGTTGGTGATGAAACCGCCAAAGTCACAATGCTAACGCCTACGCTCCCCCATGCTACTGCAGCTTCTGTTAGTAGCAACACACTAAAGCCATCGCCGCAGTAAAAGCAGGAGCAAGCCAAAGAACCAACGGACCAACAGAAGCCTAACGCAAACGGGTCAGCGCGGAATGGTCGGTCGTCTGCAGGGGGACCGCGTTGACGCCCCTCAAGGTCGCTTCTTTCTCCACCCCACGCCCCCAATAAAGCCACGTAAGGAAACACCCACGCCTTGTACGTCCACTAGTAACCCAGCAGCCAACCGCCAGTTGCTTCATGACCAGTATACGGCCGGAAAGCAAGCGCGCAACGGGCCAGCCGCATGAAGTGTCTATACCATCACTCTATTGCCTATGCACCAGCAGACAATAGTACGTCTACAACTAGTACGATTTAGTAGGTGACAGCATGATATATGATTATTAATATTCATGGTTCACCCAGATAAACAGGCAGATCGAGACAGACAGGCAGAACAAATCGTTTCATTGCGTCTAGGTTCGAGGCGGTTCGGTATAAGTTTCAAATTTATTTATTAAAAATGTATCTGACTGCATGCGAGATAGCAGACCTATTAAGCTGAATTGTTTTCCTGGTAGACTGATTGTCTCTCCTCTTTTGCACACGTATCAGCAAAATCTCCGTATACATGCTACAAAAGATACATAGTTAACCCATTACTAAGTGCAACCCAAGGATCTATTAAACCTAAATGAACATTTTCATAAATAGGTTCGGCTGGCAATCTTATTTAAAAAATATGCAAAAAGCTTTCATTAGCTTTTTTTTTTTTTTTATTTAGGGGGCATATCTCTTAAATTTATTGTGGGAACGTTTTTTTCTGAACTATTTCAGTTGTATACATCTTGATACACCTGTCTGCTGAGCAGAACCTGTGATATAGCCCGACACTGTAACGCAAATGATCTTTTCTCGATATCACCGACCTCCCTTCCTAGCACCAACAACACCTGCTACCGTTCTCGAATTCACTTTACATAGCACCTTTCGTAACAGACCCCTCAATTGGAAAGCATATCGTCTCGATATCTTCGCTTCAGGGTAGCGCTCACATCCGCGTTATCTTCATAGACAGATATCAGACCGTATTTCGGATTCGGTTACGCCCCTTTGGTACTTCCTCATTACGTCTCACCTTCTGAGGAATTCTGATAAAGCAAAAGCCTTTTCTTCCCGACTTCATTCTAGATCGTTGGGATCGTAACGCGTTTTTGTCGCGCAAGTACCTTTTTTTTTTGGTCTTCTTTAGTTGTACTTGCCCTATTCGTGTGGCCTTGTTCCTATTTCCCTCCAGCCCTTTCTATTGATACCCTTCATTCTTTCTTTTCAGTTCGGCTTTTCTTTTTTCTCTAATTCTGTCGAGTGTCATTGTTAGTTGTCTTGTTACCTGTGTTGTAAGCGTTCTTGTGCATGACTTTGTTGTTGGAGTTAGGGCGTCCTTTCAGCGCGCCGCCAGCGTAGTGGCCCATCTCGATCGCCTTACAGGCTTGTTCTCCCAACCTCGATGCGTCCAGCCTTGCAGCTTCGAATCGATCGCTTGCCGATGCTGTTCAATTCTCCGGTGTACAGTTCGAGGCGTTGTTACATTCGACTGTAGCTATTTGTCGGCCTCACCGAAGCAGATCAATGCAAACAGGAGTTCTCCATCGAAGGCCCTACCAGTCAACCTGTCGACGAAGAGAAAACTGCACGGCGGGACCGAACACACAACGCAAGTTAATGGGCTTATAAAAAGTACACGTAGAAAATGATTACTTTGATACGCGACAAAATGATCTATTAAGACAGCCGCAATAAGCTCTCGCGTTGGATGTATTCGAAAAATGTACGTTTGCGAAGATCTTTGAAGATAGCTTCCTGATAGAGATCGTGTCGGTATTTGTTTGTTTAAATCATTTGGGAAACTATATGTCAAGTTAGTTATTAATATCGATTTGCCCGAATCGTTCAAAATTTATATATATGTATAGATAGATTTCAAAATACTTGCAATGATTCTATTACATGTGCGGCTTAAAAAGATTCTAGGATTATATAGCTGTGCTGCATATGGAATACAAATAAGCTAGCAGACTGTATTCGAAAAGTAAATTTCTGATGACAAAGTCAGCGCTTTGCCCTATATGTTTGGAGTAACACTCACTAACATAGATTATGCGCGCTGAATTTTTGTTATTTTTTGCGCGCCTTCGACAGGCACTGTCCGACCTATCTAATACATACCAAACGCTGGAGGTACTCTGCGAACGACTCGAGAGAGAAAATTAGGTTTGTTAAGGGCCGGAAGCACTGTTCATCTTTATCGGATCACTCAGAATCATTTGTTTGGCTGATGATCTTTTTATGGTCTATTATTACCTAAGCCGGTCACCAAAGCCGGGCTATCCCTGGCCTGGCAGTTTGGATTTCCATGTCTTTCCTTATCAACCACAATCGTTTTGCAGTCTGTATTGTCTACCATATTGGAGCGACCTACAAAGACCGTCTTTTTTCGAGGTTTGAAATCGGATCGCGAAGAAGGCCTAGCTTCACGGAAATAGTTAAAATAGCGTTACGAGCATAATGCAATCTAAAGAGCCGGCTACACTGTCGGCGTGGTAAACTTATACGCATTATAGTGAAGTATTGTCTGTGTAACTTACCGACTTGAAAGCCAAATCGATACCTCAAAGGATCACAAAAATTATTCTTTTATTAATCAAGGAAACGTTGCTATCGAATCAGTCAAAGTTAGACGAGCGGTTTTTCATTTGACAGCTCAACTTATTGCTTGAACATTTTTATTGACGTATTTGACAAATAAATCAGGCCAAAGCTAAAATAGAATATATGGAAATATACTCTACACAACTATCTGGTGACAAAAACGCTTTCGATAGTTAATTCTCAGCTGTCCCTTGCATGGCAGGTCTCGGTAGCGTTGTTGTAAAATTGTTTTGAGGATGTGTAACGACAAATGTCAAAATAACAGCCATTAGTGGGAAAAGAGTGGAAAAAAATCTATGCATTTATTCGACGAATGTACCTAAAAATTTTAGGTAATTACTTTACGCCTAGACCCGGATCCTAACCTACATTACTGCCCTGCCATAGGGGTGATGGCATAGGCCTACTTCGTTTACAGGCAAACACGTTTTCACTGTATCATCGACGGAACAACGGACGTACCCTTTGTGCGTCTCTGGGGGTGCTTCACTCTACTACATACATTCGAAAAATTAAAGCCACATCTCAGGCCAGAGCTCAGGGCGTTGTTAGTTGAAATCTAACTACTATTTGTATTGAATGACTAATTACATACTGATATTAAGTGTACACATTTTTCGAAATCTCTGTACGTTTTCGCTTTAATTACTCGCTGTAGAAGTCAACAATAGAAGAGAATCTTTTAATACGACAATGTTTCAATGTAAAGCTATGGGCACAGTCAATCATTTACGTGGGGAGCCATAGAATGGCTGGGCCTACTTCAAGAAGCAGGCTTACGAAATGTCAGCACCGATGTTAAGAAGTTGTCTTTTATCGGTTGTTGGTTATTTAATCTATTGCGCCAGTGAGATATGGACCCACATAGCCTAAAGAAGACGGGACGTGGTGCTTATTGCAGTGGCTATGATCGTCGTCACTGTTCGTGTCGATTGTTATCTACACAATCAGTAGATGCTATTGAGGTGAGGCAGTATTAGGACTTCGAGATGTAGCATTAAGCTGTGTCTTGCACGATCAGCAGAATTTCCAATCGGGTGCAGGACGGTCGGCCTTCTAGCAACCGCTGCAGGCTTCGACTTCGGTTCACGTCTGAATAATAATACCTTATTATTTATCCTATTTCTCAATTGGTTCAGTTGAGAATGGATCAGCAGACTACTGGCAATTGCAAGAGAATGACTCCGTTCCCCTAGCCGCATTTACCTGTCTTCTTGTGGCTTGTTTCGTTGTTCGTTTCATCTGCTTGAAGACTGATCACAAGAGGCAATTAGCTATTATTGCGGCGTACCACAGTAATTATTAGATTTTGCACTTAATAATCAAATATTAACCACTACGGCCATTATAACGGTTTGGCTTCTGGGTACTATTTCTATTGCCATTATGATTTATCTAATGAAAATTAAGAACGATATCTCTCCGGTTCGGAAAGAGAACCCTGCTCTATGACAGTTCATCCCCTAACCCACTTCAACCAGTAATCGTCTCCAAACAGCGACTTCGTGCCCATACGCTATCAGGAAGACATAGTACTAAGTTCAACAATACCGAAAAGAACCATCATTTTAATTTTTGAGTATTGGCCAACAACAGCTCGCGAACGCAGCCGCAAGCTAAAGAACCCCCACGGAGAAACAGCGGAATAGGAAAAGAAAAGGCATCTCCGAAAATCGCTGACGCCATCTTGATTAACCATAAGCGAATCAATTACCATGCCGTTGCGTTATCGTCAACGCTTCAAGTTTTAGACGGTTACGTGAAGCTAGCAGCAACAATCTCAGTTGTACACAACTCATCTAGCCAACAACATAACATTTCGTTAATTATTGTAATGGATATTGTTATAATATTTTTAAACTTAACGCCTGTGCAAAAAACGGTGCGCATGAGCGCTACCTTGAGAGATCACATGTAAATTCGTTGACAGCTGTTGCCTTCGAACAGGCGACCTACCATTAATTTCGTTTTTCATCTATTTTTTTTATTGTTTTTACTCACTTTGTAGCGTCTGTTCGTTTCCGCCAAACTACTACATACTATTACACTTAATATATATTATTAGCCCAACTATTCTAATTATTTGCTGTATCGTATAGACAGTCATTTCTTGCGTGTGCGTATATTTGTGGACGTACATGCGCTACCTATGTAACCCATGTACCACAAAGATAATTAGCGAGCAAGGGAGAGCCTACCGGCCGAAGACGGGGAAAATATAGAAGCCGATCACCGATTGCGAAAACCCCCAAGAACCCTTACTTGCTTCTTTGTCCACCTTGGTCTCTCTTTCTCCTGTTCTTTAAATGAGCGAATTTTAATTTGTGCTTCTACATAAAAGTTAAGAACGACGTCACACCATACCGCTTACGACGCAGAGGACTTATGGGACTGGGTGTGATGCATAGACAGAGAAACGGAATAAAGCCAAGGAAGAATGCCCGCACGCGCACCAGACGAAGGAATTAGAGACCAGGCCCACAAGAAGAAACATGTAAGAAAGAAGATCGTTTAAAAGACGATGAATTCGTTGCTTTTTAGTTGTTTTAATGCCCCTGGTATTTGGCAGTTAATGCGTGTGCTTCCTAACGGTCCTGACGTTCAATATACAGCAGGGGGCAGGCATCTCTAGCAAACATGTTCAAGTAGCAGGAGGGTTTTTTAAATAGACCGTTTAACTGTAGGCAGAAATGACCTATTCAGGAGAAGACATACGAAAAAAATAATACTTCACTGAACAAAAAAGTCCGAGCTCTATATTTCTGATGAATGAATGAAGAAATGAATTCCAAATAATATTTAATAGTGAAGGGGTTTGCGACACACGCAGATATCACATGCAATGCCAATATAATTCAAGTTTATCTTGGATAATAACAAAGGCGAAAACCGCAGGGAAAATTGAAATGGGGTGACCAATGGATGGGGAGTGGAGCTACATACGAGCGACGTTCGCTGTAGGTGGCAACTCTTTAGGTCTGCCACTTGCGCTCTTCTAATGTATGACGTATTTACATATTTTAGGGGTTAATTGATGCTGGTGTAACCAAACTTGCTCGCTTTCAAGAGAAAAACAAAGTTTTGTATCTTCATATAAAAGAAGTTATGTTTACACACATATATATATGTGTGTGTCTAAATGACAATCGCAATAATAATAGTAAACGATACAGAACAGTACTCTATTAGTATGAAAAGTTACGTTTCGCAGTATGCGCTGGTGTTTTTTTCTCTAGTTGATTCGTATGCGATGTATTTTGTTATCGGTAACCAACCAGTATAACTAATCACTCTGGCATAAAACTATTGAATAGGCTTTTGAAATAAAAAAATTGGCGAAGGTTTTTTATTTATTGTACAATTCAAAATATCTTACCTGATAGTAATAGCATATTCATTATATGCATCTATTTATTTGATTTAGCTTTCTATATTTTTTTAATGTTTATAACGTTATCTTGCAGTATCCGCTATACTCAGCTTGACCGTTCGTTCTGAACAGACACATTAATACCCAATATAGGCTAATGGTGATGCGATGCCTTTAGAGACACGTTATTTACTCATGTTGTAGATACTCATATTTAAATGTTCGTTTGTTCTCGAGTTAAATTCGTTTTCCCTTCTGCGAAAAAGCTGGTCAAACTCAAAGCGCTCTACTTATTTAGTCTGGTAGCTTGGGAGTAGCCTACTAGCGTGATTTACAATTTGTTACGTAACTTTTTCCCCTCCGCATATCTACGTCTAATAAGACACTAGCGAACACCGCTCAACCGTCGCACTAAGGGGAGTTGTAATGGAAGTTGAGGTAACTAACCTTTCATACAGCCGCACTGGTAACTTCAGCCAATTCCGCCTGAGGCAGATTGCAACTGATCCTGAACCAACAATTCTACTACGAGTGTTGCTCGTGGTGGGCGTCAGGCATGGACATAGCAGCATACATCAACTCAATGCGAGCGCGCACAGACCGTACCGGGGACAGCGGGGCGCCATAGGCTAATCAGAGAACGGAACCAGGACTGAACCAAGCTAAGCAAATGACAGTCACATGCATATGCATCCTGATGGTGGGAAATACGAAAATACTTTTAATTTTAGAGCGAAGCGACGGCCTACTGGTTTCCTCGCCAGTTCTCAGAGGACAGAAAGACAACTCTGAATGATCGACCTAGTGAAGTCATAGACCCTAACGGCCTACTGCAGATCGCACGGTCGGATGCGACGGATCTCGGAGCTCATCTAGCCGTTTCCTCAGTCGACGCACAGAGAATATGATACCGGCGTTTTGCATTTGGGTCTGCCTTGCTTGCTACACGCGACAATTTGTCTCCTGTTGTTGTAATTTGTCGCAGTTGTTAAACTTGGCTGATAGGGCAGGCTCACATCTACGTTGTCTGGATTTGCTCGTACGGTAGATGCTAGAAGCTGCCACAGCTGTCAAGATAGGCGAGCCTATATAGGTGATCGAGCTTCAGAACTTCAGCCTACATGAAAGCTCTAAAGGTGGTATGGAGGTAAGTCGATATCTTGTATTAATTAGCCGATGCATTGTATAATGTACAATTAGATTTTAAAATCGCGCTTACCATATATGTATTTTTTACGAATTGGCGACAGCGGCCTTTGCGTTTAAAAACGCAGAAAAAATCATATATATACAGGCTTTCGATAAATCCACAATTCATGTGCTTAGTGCCTGGCTGCTGTACTTTTAGTACATTTAGTCTATCGTGTGAATCTGGCCTTTTTCCGCTAAACGTAATTCTGTATCTCGCGGCATTTTGGCAAACATTTAATTTACACGTACGGGTTATCACGTAGAGGTTCGAAAACGGATTCAGTAGCTTATTTATTTCCCCTTTTAATCATATTTCAAATCACTGGGTCAGTTGTCGAAACAAATCGGGTGTATGTCTTAAACGTGAACGTTGTTTTCTAGCCGCTGTATCGAACTGTTGAGTAGAGCCGACCTGTCTCAAGTCGGCTTTTTTTAACACGATGACATCATCTTCATGATATCATCACGGAGCTTCATTTACAATTCAATCGACCATCGTGTCATTTTATAATTGCACCTCTTACAGTATAAGGCTGATGCATAAAGTACAAAGAAAGTGTTCACTTAACGATTGACTATGGGAACAGTGTACACCAAGCAACATCTTCCATTGGATAAATCGGATAAACCCCAATGAAAGCATCATCGATGGCCTCGATTGCACTATGCATGATAGACATCTCTTGCCAGGTCGCGTTAAATCAGGCTTATCTTGATGGCCTATTTTACGCTTGCTCTCAACGTAACGCGGTAGTAGCTGTTTCTCTTGCGAAGTCACCGTTCTGTCAATCTTTATTTTAATCTTGTGTCTTGCTCTGTTACCAACCGATTTTGCCAAGACAATGGTTTTTTTATTAAATATTCTGTCGTCAATTGAAACAGCGGTAGGACGACGTCGTTTTGTGTCTTCTCTGATAATAAAAACATTGATTTGCCGTTATTTCGGCCGCGCGATCCACAGCGTCGAATATGTGTGTATAGGACAGCTAAAGAAAAGATAAATAAACGAATCTGAAAGTTGCAACACATCGGGGCTCAGAGAATACGATTAGAGCTCGTAGCTCAGGGCATAATAAATAAGGTAGATCAATTTGTGTCATGTTTCCTAGTCAGAGATTTCATCGTTTTGTTCAGAAACTTTCTGAAAGTTCTGATTAAGCAGTCGCAGGAAAAATATCGTTTAACTTTGTCGTCCGTGAACACAGTGTTCGGACTCTGATACTATCATAGTTGAAGACGTTAATAATAGGGGTCGTTCGTACAGGACCAAAGCCTCTCAAAGACTGAAAACGTCGCAGAAAGGCAATGTCTGTATTGTATTGGAGCCCTTATTCGTCTTTTTTGCTATACTTTGTTCAATAACGTTTCTGTTTATCGAACAGAAACTGTACCATCGGCTGATGTGGTTATAATGCTGTAGACTTTCTTTTATAACGAACGAATTAACGGAACGGAAAAGTTACAAGGCTTACTGCATTTCAACCGTGTATCATCATACCGTCTATCAAACGCAATCAAATTGGCATAAACGATCTCAGATATTTACTATTTTGGTATACCATTTCGGCGTATGGCTCACATCTTGCCACTGAACAATGTTGGTCTAACTTGTAAAGTAAACATGAAGTTTCGAAACTAGTAGATTTGAGGAATCATCTTATATTTTGTTTTCTTTTTTTTTGAAAATCCTGTTGAATTTTTCTTAACGATTAAAAAAGGTAAATTATGGAATTTGTTGCGTCCCGCGTTTAATGCATCGGGAGCGGTACCGTGTCCCTTTATTCCATGAAATTGATGTGTATGTATGATTAGTTTTTTATTTTTGTATTTACATCGTTACCTGTGACGTCCGTGACTAACTGCTACTACCTCCTCTGATAAGCAAATTCTATGACAAAGTATATCTAGATCCTCCTTATCCTAGATATCCTTTAAAAAATTTACTGAAACTTTACAGTAGTTCAAAATTTTGAGTTTGAGCCAACAACTATATATATATATATAATGTTCGCTATTGTAGCATACTGCACGATCTCAATGCCTATTGTCGTCTACTCTAATAGAACGAAAAAGGAATGTTATATGATCTAATTATCTCCCAATGCTTGATTATAGTGGTTATGTTGATGGTTATGACGTCCTCTAATGTCCTCGAATAGTCCTATTCAGCAGTCGCTATTATAATGGATAGCTACGGACTTTGCTATAGTATGCACGCAAACTCCATTGATATCACCAAACACTACTTCACGGCCTACCCAGGTTCTATGACTCCATTGTCTACCTTTATCAGAGATCATGTTAGTTTTTTTTAACGGTGTCGACGTTTTGAGTTGACAAATGCAGCGTAATTCTCATTAAAGAGAAGTTTTTTTCGTACTACACTAGGGTTGGATTCCCTGTTGTTGAACTAAGCTCGACCTTGAATGAGTGTTGCTACTAAAAGTAGGTTTTCCGAAAAAGGGAATCTTGCGCCTGTCGGCTTTTCCGTATAGGACGGTTATAACAACGTGCGCTGTGGCCTCTTGTAACCTCACTTCAAAAAAGTGTTCAGAATCGTTGATGCAAACGCCGTTTGTTTTAAGCGAAAACAAGGAAGGCGAAACCCTCTAAAAGGGCTTTCGGGAAAAGCCCTGACAAAACGATGCAGTGTGACAAATCGTTTGTGTCGGACATGCAGAAGGCAGGCGAAGACAATGGGTGAGTTTTCGTCCAAGCGACCCAGGTTCGAAAAATGCTCAGCTCTGCGAGGCGGCGACTGGTACAGTTCAACGCAAGTATGAAATAAGCCGAATAAGGAAATTACACGAGACACATTTGCATGCGACTTGCAAGGCGTAAAATGTTACGTAGTTAGTTTTTGATGTACAGGAGGAAAAGCCTAAAAGGTAGGTAGCGATCCTGTATGAGAGACAAACATGGCGGCTAGCAAACCCTTAAACGACCTGGCTCTCCAAAACGAAGAAAAAGGTAGAGGTTGCCAAAAGCATGGAAAATAAATGCTACAGCATATCTCTAAAGTGCGATTCATTTATGAGTGTTAGTTATACACATCGGCGCCATGCCTCCAAGTAAGCTTCCTCTATTCAGAGTGGAACTCGCTGTGCAAAATCTCTAAGCACAGGGGCATTACACTATATTACGTGTTGTATGCAGCGCTTGGATGCATTTTTTCCTGTGCGAGAAAGTACAAGCGGGAAAAACAAGCCAACACAAGTTAGAACGGCTTTCGTGTTGAAGTAAGTAAAAATGATTATATACATTTATTAAATAAATTAATTTTTCCTCAAACTTGCATCATCTAGATGTTGTTATCGGTTTGTATTGGTGTACATTATCCATTTTTGAACAGCCTTGAGCACCTCGATGTTGAAATGCTACATCCTAGCAACTAACTTCGTAGCTTGAACCACCCTGGAACACTATTCGAATGGCATGCTACAAGAGAACTCTTATAATCACGTCTAAAGTTTAAATAAACAACAGCTACTCAAATGCACCGCAGCTAAGTACATCTGTAATCTACGTTGTTTTTGTTCATTTACGATGCCTAACAACCCCAACACTCTACCCCACAACTCTGTGGGTACAGCGACACTCATAGTTTTTGCTTTCTGCAGCTTTTCAAAACGACCCAATTTTCGCCAATCGGATCCCGAAAAGTAACATGTAAGTTAGGACCAGCCAGTAGACATATAAATATTGAATTCTATAACAAAAAAATTGTGGAGAGTTCTAGGGTTCGATTATTGCCACTGTCGGTTCTGATTTTAGCATGGACTGTATTAAGAAGGACACGCTATTAGAAAGATTGTTTTAGAAAAGTTGTAGGGTGCTTTACGAGTGGTCCTCGTGCCTCTGGTTTATCATATGTCTAGTCTCTGGACGTGACACGAATTGGATAACACAGATCCGGAAAAATAAACTGGATCCGCTGTAAAAGGTGATAGCAATATTCTCTTTCTTTTTTTCTTTCGCAATTTCCGCTCAGCAGGACAACAGGGCAAGGCCTAATGTGTCGGAGGATCACTGGACGAATTCTGCAAGGGGGTCATTCGATGTCTATGAAATTCTCAACGCACCCTTCAACGAAAGGCCAGTTTAATTAATATCAAATGAAAATGAACACATTGATTCTAGACAGAAAGTTCGAAAGCTTGCAACTGGCGATTATAGCATTTTGGCTTTAACCTTGATCGCAGAAAACTTATGCGAAAAAAACGGCTCCACAAGTACTGCGACAGCTTTCGCTGCAAATAGTATGGTTAAAAGCAAACTGTTATATATTCTTTCGGTGCTCAAGAGAATTGTACTTCATGGTGTAGAAACCTAGATACCGTAGCCCTTTGAAGGCGGCCTGAACGCGCGGTACGCCCAGTGGTTTATTGACAATCTAGCAGCATACTCTTACTGCGACATCACTTAGTCTATTTTTCGCAGCTACTATATATTAATATGTTTTAAAAAGCTGAATAATAAAAAAGGAAAGTTTCCGCGAGGGTTGTACAAAATGCCGTGACGGCACCGTCAGACAGGACTTACTATCGATTTTGAGAGCTCCGGCAACTCGTCCTCGTAATGGTTAGGTTGGCACCACTAATAGCTTACGGCAGACTGCTATATATTCTTATAATACTCAAGATTTAAATGAATTTCATAGAGACGTATAAAGCCAGACGCTTAATGGAATATTACGTAATTAGCTTTTGCATTATTTTTCTAAAAGAACAATAGTAGCAGCCCCTAGATCTCAAGTTGTTCACTACTATTATAACAGTACACTCAAAGACATGTATTAGATTTTCAGACGAAACCCTCCTCTTCGTAACAATAAGTATATGTTTAACCTGAAATAAAGTTACTAACGTATACTTACAAAAATCAGTGCAAGTTAATCATTGTCGTCTACGTTGAGCATGTGCATCTGAGTCAGCCAAATACCGTAGATCATAACCCACCCATATTAGGATGTAGAGCAAAAAGTAGTTGTATTATATATTTTTTTAGCGTGTTTATATATGTCGGCGTATGTACGTGGCAAGTAGCTCGATTTTTATATAACGGTTTTAATGATTTTCGTTAGTGTTAACATCATATTTCTCATATAAATTGAATGGTAAACATTTGCCACCCTCCAGGTCTACATACTGTAAATACACAATTTAACTTTCAAGAGTGCTGCTATTACCCACACTATAAGCTCTTACACAGACTGGACACTGCGAACTTTTTTTCTAAGGTAGCGGCTCTCGCCGCTCACGGTTTAGCTACGGTTACAACGTAACACAGTCGTATATCATATACGTTAACTTACTCCTCAACTAACAAACCACTGTCATCATTACCGTCCCCATAACATTGTCAATGACTATAACATTACAGAGCGAAATGCAATAATAAACCTGTAAAACGTAGATATAAGCATTACATACATCCTTCTCAAAACTCAATGTTTCTGGCTGTAGCTTTGAGATAACTTGTATAAAAGGTGGAATGTTTTTAACAAGCGAGTACCCATCGATAAACCTAACTGCCGAAACTATACAGGCAGCCTGCTCGATCATTTGGATGTTAACGTTGAAGGTCATACTAGACGATTTTCAGAACCTTTTCACCCGAAAAATATGTAAAATTTTATATACGTAAAAATTATAACAATCCCGCTGGTTAGTTAAAGTCATAAGTCAGCGACTTTAAACGAGTCCAGATTTTATCATTAATAGGTGCAATTTAAAAAAAAAGGAAATAGTAGCAGTCTCTCAAGTGTTTTCGATAAGCAGAGTAGGACTGAATTAAAATAATCTGTTACTATTTGAACAATATAAAATTGCATTATAAGATTACGTACGTAGCCTCGACACGCTATGCGTTTTAGTGGTTATCTTAGTACAGAACGTTGATTTCAAATGCTTGATGTTCTTGCTCTATTCTCTATTGCTACATTCAGTTTTTCCATCTCCGTTTCTTATAGTATATGTGTCACAGGCGGGACTTGAACCATTAACGTAATAATAATGAATATTAGCAGACTCAGATCGGTCATACTGCTATAACTACTGTTACATGTGCAGAGCTGTTTCTCTAAGTAAAACTTCTAACTTAACAGGCTATCGTCGTACTTTCCAACTGTAAAATGTTTCAAGATTAAAGATTTGAATCATTTAGCTTCTGTCAGAACAACGAAAACTGCCAACGTGATTTACCATTATTCTTCACCAAGCGAAGAACGCTTCGGTACTATTTGGAAAGATATCGTAAAACTTGATTCCACTTTAGGGAAAAATCATCTTCGTGCTTACTCTGAATAGAGTTTGTAACTTTATGCAAGGATCTGTTGGTATTTCAGACGTTTGCTATAAACTATGCTTATAAAAGGATGTTATAGACATGAAACCCCAGAAGCACTAAGCCACGTCATCAAGCCTGCAACCTGTACAGATTTTCTCAAGTTAGAAAGATTGTGCCGACCGCATACTATCGCGTACGGCGAGAATTAGAAAATTCAAATGTATCAATTTTGCCGTTTTAAATTTTTAATAGCCGTCCAGGTTTCCTCTTTTAGGCGGTTCCGTAATGACGAAGTAACGAAGCTATATTGAGTAAGTTTCAAAACAAAAAAAAAGGGAGCCTTTACATTAAATGCAGTTATGTAGGCCGGTATAGGTAACTGATACTTTTACACCGGGTTACTTATACTTCAAACGAATATCGCATATCCACCATTAACCATACAACTCTCCAGTTATTTTTATGACTATTAGAACTTTGCTCGGATGCACTCGTTCGCCATGTCACTGAATTTGTGTACGTAAACAGCACTTTTTATGCCCTGAGGATCGAAAACAGGAAAAGGTACCAACTTAATCTAAAAAAGGTAGATAGTGGCCCTATTCCGCAAAAACGATCCACAGGACTGCTCGGAATGGCCGAAGGCATTTGAAGGTCTCACACTAACGTGACGACTACCCAAATATGAGATCCAATGCCAGTATATGTGATTTACTTATTTCCGATTTTCGAGTACACAAAAAGAACAGACATTATATCAAAATTAGATGTTCACTCGATTTACTTGATGATTTTCGCAGGGCAACTAGCTTTCGTCCTGCATTTACGTCGGTTACCGCAAATATAATAGACTACAAAGAAGCATAACGTAGTGTTGTCTTCGTTTGAAATTGTTACTTATACATGGAACAGACCAAAAATCGAGAGTATGTGGCATCTACAGCAAGTGCAGCAAAGTCAATTTGTGACACATTGCTGACTATTATATAGGTTACTTGACTAGAGGGTCACTTCCTAGGTCTACGGAGGGACTCCATTAAACACTTGTTGTATGATTCGAGCTTACTTCGTTTAAACCATTTGCTTAAAGGAAATAGTTCATTTTCATCCTTTTTTTGATTTTATCGTTTTTTTTATTTTATATTATATTATAATATTTTTGTTGGTTAAATGCGGTTTACGTAAAGTATATATACAAGGACAAGGTGACTAGCTCGCAACAGACGATCAAAACACAAGTCCTTTTTGTCACCTTTTTTGCGTTACTGCGAAACTTACTGCGTTATGCTCATACATTTATAACAATATAATTGCTATTTTTCAGAATACTACTCGACTTGCTTAACTTCCTTCAAAATAATTTGAATTTGCCCAAATTTGCATAACCTGAATTTTTCTGACTATCATCGAAACCTGTGCGATAACGTTAATTTTCTTTGCTAGAATAGGGTCAGAATTTTTTTTTTAAATCAAAAAGATCGTGTACTTTCAGCCTTAAATATTTGTCCTTTTATGCTCAGCCGCTTTCCGCCAGCGTTTCTGTTTTCGCCTTTTTTAAAACGAACATAATCATTTAATTAAAAAAAAAAACACATAATAAGAACTGCATTCAGTAACCCGTTAGTGATGTTTGTGCCTATCGAGTTATAACAATTTTTCTAGCTTTTTTCTTCACTGCATTGTTACCGCTCACATTCATCAATAAATTGTGTTCTGCCTGCATCTTTCATCTTTCTATTTTATTGAAAATTAAGAACAGTATTTACCTTTAATCCATTGAATTGAATCCAATTGAATATTCAGAAGCTTCCTTTCTAGAGCATAAATAGTTTGGATCATATATCAGAGGCTGCCATTTATGTTTATTACAGCGGGAAACCTAATTTTTCCTTACTGAAATTATTAGATAGGCGTGGTTTATATATATGTTCTGCTGTTTGCTAAGCCACTAATGCTTTTTCTGTTTAATAATAGTAATTTCTGTTTTAATAATGTAACAGGATACATTGATTTCTTTTATCGTTCTACAGAACCCCATGACAGGCAGTTGGACACTTAAGATATATCAACAGCCTATTATACAAAATTATAAGAGAAAATTACAAAGTAATTACGTAATAAATTTAACAAAAAAAAACAGGACGTGATTCTAATTTTATAGACTTTGTGTTTGATCAGTAAAACCAATTACACAACGCGGTCAGCTCCTAATCATGACTCACCTGAGGTGAACTTCTCAGTCCACAATTGTGCGTTGGTTTTTCAAAGTATTACGCGTTTTTCTACTTCTTTCATCACTGCAATCTTAAATTAAAAAAAAATCTAATTTGCAATGCACATTTTCTGTCGAGAGAAGACTAAATATGACCCCTTAGACGGCACGGCAAAAGTGTCTGACACGCTTGCCACTCTGGCGGACTGCGTGCTTAATCGCAAACCGGCAAAAAACAAAACATTTCTGAAAATAAATTGTTTATTATTACCATATAATTAACTTGTATAAAAATAATTTAGCAGATGCCTAATACTACCCTTGTGTTTCCACGAAGTACGTGAAACGTTTGCTTTATGTACTGTCTTCTCGGTCGATGCCTCATTATGATTGGCAATCGTAAGTGGCCAGCTATTTAACTATTCAAATAACCATTAAAGCTGTCCCCAGTTAATACGTTGTTGTATTAACTTTTTTAACTAGTAAACTACCTGCAAACTACATTCGTTGTCGCCTAGTGAACTCTATTACTCTTTACTACTAATCTAATAAAACCAGTTTTCTCCTGCCTATATTCCTACTTTCTTGTTCTGTCATATGTCCTGCATTCTACTCTTCTACATTTCTATTGTGTTCTGCGACGTTTTAACACGAGCTTACTTGCTCTTTCGTTCACGTTTTCTATATGCGTGTGTTTTAAATTGCCCGCTGTTGACCGCGCGCGCTCTTCTGCTCTTCGCTGCCGCCGTTGATGTTGTTGAGATCCTCCAAACAAGAGAGAGGGAGAGAAAGAGAGAGGGAGAGAAGGCGAAAAAACGACGAACTACCTGGTCGGCGCCGCCGGTCATCGTGACGAGTGGTCCGCCTTGGCCAGAGAGCAGACAGGCATTCACGGTAGGCTCGTTCCGTGGACGTTGTTACCCACCATAGCCTTTTGGTGGCCGCTAACTGCTCCACTCACCCTTGCTGCTGCCCCAGCCCATCGTCGCCGATGTACCTCTTCCCCGTTCGTCGCTGGCTCGACTCGTTATACCGCGCACTATTCTATGTACTTTCATCAACATAACCGGTGGCGGGATAAACTCAACGGTCAGTCAGCCAGCCATCGGCAAAAGGATTCTTGCCATGCTATCGTGCAAACGAAGGAACAGGTACTAGTCAGCAACCTGCACAGCCAGAAAGGAGTCACTAATACTGTTCTCTGGCGAGCCAGACAGCAGGTCAACCGGAAGCAGCGCCAGCACCGCTCTGCCGTCTACCCTTTCCGACGCGTCGGCGAGCGGCCCTCTCTCAAGCAACGTTCAAATCGTGTTCTCTACATTTCCCTCGTCCAACTCGCTTTGGTGACTTTTCCCTCGCCCAATCGGACTCCAGGCCGTCGACAAGCATAGCCCGCTGTGGTGGTGTGGTAGGCACGCACAAGTGGCGTGTGCTTGCGTGGTAGTTTCGCCGTTACTGGGTTGAAAAGGTATTCGCTGGGTTTGTTACTCGCTGGAATTGTTGGTGAACGAAAGAGGGCGTGCTGTGGTGTAAATGGACGGTGGTTGTTTTGCCAAACAAATGCGACTGACCGGCTGCGCGTGCGTGTGATCGTAACGGGAAAGGACAACGGTTCGTTCAGCTGTAGGCCGCTTGGTCACGACGATATTCAACTTCGGCGGTCAGTTTTTTCGGTCTCTCTTGCCGCTGCCTGGTCAGTAGCCGAACCCTTACAAAGCACGAGGGCCCAGCGTTCGCGCACACAACGACAGTTCGTGATGAACAGCAGCGCAGAGTGAACTCATTGATTCGCGAGTTCGATAATGCTTTTTGTACTGCCATATCGTATTGTTGTATGAGTACTTTTGCTTGGTGTTACTGCCGGTTGGCTTTCTAACGTCGGCCGCGACAGTAATCGCCGTGTCATAGACAGCAATCTTGCCTACAGCCGATTAAGGACGTAATAGTGCCAGAAGTGGAAACCGCGGGTCGAGTTGTTGCCGCCACGGCAGCTTACGATATTCTGGCTCTTCCCGAGTTCGAAGATCCTCACCTGCCACTGCCGGTGTCCTACTCGGTATTGCTCACTTCGTCGTCGAGGAAGACTTTCAGTCTTGATGACTAACACTGTGATTTGTATGTTTTTGCCGCTTCGGTTAGTTGGCCGGCCCGCTATTATGAGGTGCGTATGAAAACAGGATTGAAAACGCTGATAGCAGAGCAGCGGCGAATAAGTCAGCAAAGTAGCACGTAAAGGAACAAACTAAGGTGTATAAGCAAAAACGACCAAACGTGGTAGGAGAAGCAGCGGCGGCGGCAGAACAATGAACAACGTGCTCGATTAAATACGCTCATCGTAGCGATGCCGCCACTTGTAGTACCAGCACAGGCCGAACAGGGATTTCACTACCCTACGGGGAAGAGAGCTATCGTTGCTTGTTGTTGTTGTTGTTGTTGTTGTTTTTGTTGTTATTACACTTCAATGTTTTGCACGCGTGCATCTTGAGCGGAGCATAATCATCGTAAGTATCTAATAACAGTATCAAAAGGTAGCGTTCGACGTTGGTTCGGCGGTGAAGCGAAAACGGTGATTGCTTCGATTTGCAATTCGGTTGAGCGTTGTTGTTCCGGCGTTCTTTATTGAGTCCCTCTAACGAAGCGAGTCTGACTAGTGGCAACAAAACGCAACAGTGACAACAATCAGCTAGCAGAAAAGTGGCGGTGATTCTCAGCGGCGGTGGCTTAAGGTCCGGCCCCAGTTTGTCCCTTCCGGTAGCGAGGACAACGTGCCAACGCTGGCACAGTAAACACTGCTTAGGACACGAGGCGATACGAACGCAGCACCCAACACTGTGACCAGTGAGTGACATTAACGAAACAAAACAACAAAGGAGAATGGCGCCGGCCTGTCCGTTATGGTTATTCGGAGTGCTATCGGGTGCGGGATTGTGTGAGCAAGGCAGGGTGGCGGTTCGATTCTTTGCACTTGGTTTGTCAGTCGCTCTGGAGGGACTTGCCCAACTGGCCGGTGATACAGCAACTCGTGTGCTCGCCGAAAAATGGCCGTACTTCGCTGTCGGCCACATCGTTGCAGTGCATTCCGCGCTCTTCATCAATGACTGTCTACGCCGGAGTCGGCAAGGATACTCCACAAACTATTCGGTAAGTTATCAGTCAACTACGAACTTAGGTTAGGCAGGCTAGAGTGGAGTATAACCAGCATCGTAGTAACGGGTCGATTTCGAGAAGGAGATACTACGGGTGAACTGCGATTAGTAAACTCGTGTTAATGACTGTTCAGTGTCCCCGGTTTCAATATATTTGTTCTCATTATTGTCAGTCCATAGTGGATTATTCCAATGGTTATAAACTGATGCGAGACGTGCGCGTGCCAGAAGTAGAATGGTTATTTAATGCAGTTGTAGGGACCGTTGTCACTGGTTTTATCTGCATCACAGTGTCACTTTGCTCGTTCGATATCTATAAGCGTCAGTTAGTGAGTAATTAGACAACAGATGATCATTATTTTCTTATTTTACCATATCATATATTTTGTAGAGCAAAAATGCAAACGGGAGTAAATCAGTATAATTTGTCTAGTTTTCGGTTTTCAGCGCCGTTGCTTTCTGTGTGGTATCAGAAAATGTTCGAATTGTTCTATGCCGGTCAGACATATGAAAGGATGGTTTTGCTGCGCGCCAAAATTTGAAGCGTTGTCAATAAACGCTCCCATACCATCTAGGATCTGTACAATTAGTTCGTATTGAAATATATGAGAAAAACTATTCAGTATTTATTTATTTACTTAGTTTTATTAATATAATTAGTTGATCGGAGTAAAAATCAAGGTTCGATAATTGGGGTGATTATATTAGTAAAAATTAGTTATAAAGATGTCATAAGAAAGGCCATAAATTCCATGAACGTTTTTCCATCCAAGTTATTCGTCTAACTGGATCGAATGCATTCGAGACATAGGGGAGACGTAAAGTATACAGAAAACTGTCTTAGGCCATAACTCATTAAGAGTAAAATATATGCTACCTTTTATCGTGCGTCTTAAATAACCAATGAGACTATGAAGTATTGAAGGAAATTTATTGTTATCTGAATGAATAAACAAATTAAATTAAAAATCGATGTCTTAATGTAATGTTTCTGCGAGCTTCCTTACTGTTATATCGATACAATGTTATTTAGCAGTTAATAGACTTACGGAACTTTTTGTGCAGTATGGAATATTTTCTATTCAGTCTAATTTTTTGTTTATTATCTTCGTTCCGCATATTAATATTTGAGAGAATATTTTAAACATTCCATATTGCTTAGGCATGTCTATCGTTTTGTCAAAACTTAACTCGACTAGCAAACTTTAGAACTGCATAACTATTACTTTATGTGACACGTAGAAAAAATTAGATAATAGATGAACAATGTATTACTTCTTATATATCTTTTTCGCATCTCATCAATTCCTGTAATGATGATAACTGCCTCCTTAAAAGCTCAAGAGACTCACACGTATTCAGTATTCATTTTGACGAGCAATTAATATCAGTATAGTGTTTCATAACATAATTTATTATAGTGAAGCATTAGTCATATCCATTAGAGGACTTCAATTCATCACGTATGTACGTAAAATGTCTTTAACGATAGCTTTTAATTAAGGAGTCACGTACAAGTACGAGAAATTATCATTTGGGATTTCTTTCATGTCGAGTATGTCATATATGGTTAATATCATTGCAGGAATTAACGATTACAATTTCTCTGGTTTTTCCGTGCGAGATTAAGAAATATCATAAGGTTTGCAGTGTTCGCAATTGGATATAGTCTGTAATAATCGCGAAACAAAAGTAAGAGAGACTTTTTATTTGCAACCATTTATGGAAAGCAACACGAGTAGTCTTTGCGTTGGGGCCAAGCATTTCATGCGTTAATCCACTGCATCACTTGAAACTTGCTCGCTGAGCATCGGCTGTATACTAAGATAGTGTAAGAGATACTTGAAGCATTTGATATAAAGTATGTTGTCTTTAATAGCGACGATTGGGCCGAAGTGTACAAAAATCATGTTCTAATTTATTTTTTATTTTATGACCTTTAAAGGTACTCGTATGTCTATCCACGTTGACAATATTAATCATTGACGAATAAATCGCACTTTCGCTTTTTTTGCTGTATAATAAATGATTTGGTAAACGTTCGTAAACCTGAGCGTGGGTAGAAATATACTGCACTAATGAAAATCCATTCAGTGTAGGGTCAGTATCTCTAGAAGACGCTAATATCGAACACTATATAATATCTCTTCTACATTTTTTAGCTCATTTCCTCTATTTTTTTTTTATTTTTAGCATGTTTGGAGAAGTGTACAGAAAAAAGAGTATCTTAGAAACTGCACTTCGAATCGATTTGTTTGTTGCTCACCAATAGCTTTTTTCGGAACTGTTATAAAAAGGTGAAGGATCTTCCCTGAAGGAACAACCTGTTAATTGCATCTTCGATCAAGAGAGCATGTACGTTGCTTCTGATTTTTATCTCTCATCCAAATTTTACATTTTATTTATTTATAATTGTTTATTATTCACATGTTGAGTGACCATCCGTTTTGTAGATTAATCAAGGAAAGGAGGTAGAGGTCGGACACAGGACACAAAAGAAATCAGGAATATATATTAATTTGAGTTGGGTTTCGCCTGAAGACAAACGCGACAGCAGACCTGTGTCATCTGCATATATCACAGAGCATAGATACCTTTACGATACGGAATAAGCCTTTGCCACACGAGACGCTCTATGTACGACGTAAGCTTTTCAGCTGACTGCAGCTCTAAATGAGTCTCAGGACATTTATATCGCTTCGGAACACAAACACAAAAAATACGCAGTGACTTCTTGCGATTTCCCCTGCAATACTTTTGTGTCCTTCTACAGAATAGCGTTTGTTGAACAATATAGGTAGCACTGAGGCGCTACTTCTGGTTAGCCGCAGCAGGCGATCTCTCCACGAAGGAGGCTCGGACTACCGTATCCTGTTGTCGTTCGTACACCTGACTCATTCACACCGTCTTTTACCTCTGCCATCTATGCGAAAATATTTCGAAGCAAAATATTTCCGGGACACCGTTTTTCTCCTTTTTTTTTCGCGCAAGAACGCCCGCCCGCAGTTACGGCAGCTGTTGAGTTGAGGCTGTTGCTTCTGATGTTGCTACTACTGTCGCCGCTGCCACCGCGAAACCGGATCGCTTGAGTTAAATTTGCGGTAAAGGCCTATTAGAAGACAACGCAAATACGCGGTCGAGTTTACCCTCACGCCACAGTCTGTATCTGTTTATGTATGCATATCTACATGCAATGCTGTGTGGCTTTCTAGTAGTAGCACTTCAATGGACCTGTTTTGTGTGAGGGGGAAAAGGGAAACAAGACAAGACGACAGGGATAGTCTACGCTTTGTGTGTGTACATCTAGTTACAACACTAGCCGTAGGGGCACAGTTAGAGGGCTTTATGAGAGCAGTACTATATTTTGTTATATAGATAGACGTTGGTGTGATTCCTTTCTCTGCACTGTTAGCTCGTATGTTCATAGAGGGGTTTCTTAAGTGTCGTAAGTGTCTTGGCGTGCTACTGCGTGTCGTGTCGAGACGTCTCACCGTATAGTCCTGTCTGCCAGTCCCAGTTTCTAGAGCTACTGGAGTGTTATGTACAATAGTGGCTTACAGTCTTTACCCGCCGCACTCACGTCGACTGTCTACCGACAGGCACACTGTTCGTGCAGAATTTTTAAGGACCTTTTCTGTGCCTTGGCTAACTCTGCTATATCACACTCTAGAGCTAGCCAAACAACACAGTGGCATATAAAACGCTTGCATTACGTATCGGTCGCTGTTCAGCGTGCTGCAGTTTACCTAGTTACTCTGCGCGGCGGAAGCTGGCCCGGCGCCAATTGTTTGCAATAATACCGACAGCCGTAGCGATAATTGTACGTATAGTCGTAGTGTCTAAACATAGTTAAGAAATAAAATAAAGAACATAATTAAATACAGTCGCTGGCCAAAGATAGTTACAGCTAAGAAGTTATTAACTGACAAAGCTTAGATCATTCCTTTGGCGGTCTTTGTTGTATGGGCACTTTGCAATTCTGTAAGCTATTTTAATAACAGCCTACCTCTTCTGGCTAGAAGGAGTATGGGATACACAAATCAAGATAATTTAAACTGAACGAAATGTGGGAGAGTTTATATTGGTTCTGAAGTAGGTAGGTTATTCCTCCATAATTTCATGACAGAGTTCCTGGTAAGGACTGTTTATATGGGAAGATCCGCTCTATCTGATCTGGTTAAATTCTCTTTAGGTGTACAAAAACTTTGAGGTGAGGCCAAAACATCAGAGTTCTTGCTCGTCTTTATCTTTTTTCTTTTTTTGATTCCTCTTTCGTTCACCTCACATTTGTTCTGGCAGGTTTCGCTGTGATCATGATGTTGTGGTAGTTTCTCAGTGTTATGCCCTGTTTTCTGTTTGTCTGGTGTGGGTGCTTTCTGTGAATGTTTCAAACTCAAACAACTTCGGCTTGTTTTCAAGGCCCTTCTCTGAGGACCGGCGTCAACGACAGCTCCCTTGCCATGACTTTAAGGAGGCTGAATCGGACACGTGTGTCCTACGGAACTCCACAAGATGGGTTGGGTCTAAAAGGAATAGCGGCAGGCAAGGACTGTCGGCATCGTCAGCTGCTTGCTCTGCTAGATAAGATGTCTGGACCAGAGAATTAAGTATATAAATAGTAAAAGATCTGGGGGTTTATCTATGAGGTATCTACCAACGTCCTTGTGCTGTTGGTATTGGAGGGCATGGATGTCTGCATACTCCGTAGGCGGTAGCTGGTGTCCCCGTTCGTCCGACCTTCGTGGCCGTAGCTAACTCTACAGCAGCCGCCGCAGTGTGTTATGCCACATCAAGCTAAGGCGAGGCATAGCAGCAGCAGAAGCACCTCCACATATCTGTAGTGGACATAGCCGGTCCCTTCCACTAGCAAGTTATCCTCTCGACTGAATTCGAAGGGCCAAAGTGGGTGGAGATTTGCTGCATACCTGCTTTTCTTATCCAATCGTACAATAAGAACGGTAGCGTGAAAAAAGGACCAGAGTATACAGGTCTTAGATTGCAGCTTACAGGAGCTCCTGCCTATGGCTGGACGGGTGACCTCCGCTCGTTCGGCCGTTTTACTTGTCAGAGACGCACAAAAATATTTGATACTGCATATAGCGGAATTTCTACCTACCGCCCCCTCGCCTCGACCAAACTGTGTCAAAAGAACTTCTTCTGCCTTCTGCCAAGCTTCAGCGGTTTCTATGAACACCCCTTCAAGCCAACCATCAGGACTGCGCCCTGGATAGTTAGCCAGCCAGACTGGTTCAAATAGGTAGCGACGGTTGGCCGCAACCTCACTGTTCATACTACCCTAGTTTGGATAGGAGCGATGGGTAAAGGTTGGGTAAGGGGGACGGTTAAAAAGAAATATCTTAAAAGAATTGGGCCTATGATAACCTTCGATGTGGCATAGCATCGATCTATTACTAACAGCGTATCCTCTCTAAGCTAAGTCCTGTAGTAAGGTTAAGAAGGACTAAGAATTGGCATTTAGTGACGAATGTATTGGGGTATATGGACTTACGAAGGCTGGGTATGGTAGAGGAAATAGTGGAAAGAGGACAAAAATTAAGGCGATAGCGATAACGGTAATAAGAAAAAATGCTTTTTGTGTGTGTGTGTGTGTGTGGGGGGCTACTTTATTTGAGTCTAGAATACTCGTCGAGTGCTAGAAGGAAGATGGGTTGTTACGCATTCTATTTATAAAATAGATAAGATCGCTCGTCGAAAAATAAATTGCTTAATTGAATAAGCTAAGCACAAGATGTTCTATGTCCACGGTTGTGGAAATGCTACAAGTGGGTCCAAGTTCTAAAGAGCAAAGAACTTTTCCATTAGATGTTTCACAAATCTTTTCTAGTGTCAAGAAAACATGGTATCTCTCTTACGGGTTAGAAAACTTAACTTTCCACCGATTTACGCCAGTCGGAAAGAAATCCCTTTTTCCGGTTAGCATTACAGGCTATGTTTTTTTTAAATATTTTCTAATATACAATCGATTTTACAGTATGTTTTCATCGGATCAAATCGACATAAAAAAATCGTAAATATCTTAGAGCCGTTTCTGAGATTAGGCTTACTGTTTTGAATCGCATTGCTTGCGGGCTCTACGTTTGAGACAGCCGACATCTGTCACTGGGCTTCGTACTTGGATTTACGTTGCTTTCTAGCCCTGGCGCTGACGCTAACCATGTGATAGTAGCAACTTTTTTCAAGCAAGGATTTTGTCTTTCCCAAGTAAGTGTTGCGAGGCGAAAGGAAGACTTATTTCGTAATAGCTGTACCTGTCGGCATTTCGTTAGGATATGCCCTATTGCAGGCAACAACCGCTGGACACCTTCGATCTTTGCTCGTGTGGCTCTCGATTTCAGTGTCAGAAAGGGCGTAGAAAGAAATAACGCGCAACGCTGTTGAACTTTTCACAGGACGTTACGCAAACCGCTGTAACCAAATCAGCTAATGGTGAATCCATACGATTTGTGAACATTGCTGAAAAATACTTTAGAATTGATTTGCGGTTTCAGAGTGTCTAGCAATGCATGCTTCTTGGTAAAAATTCCCTTAGCGTTTTTTCTTATTTGTAGAACGAGGGAAGAAAAGCTCGGGCGAGTTTGTTTCCCTTTAAGGAAACTGCTCGAAAAGCCTGTTCCTGAAGCTTTCTCAAATCCCGATACTTATAAACCTCGAAGTCATACCGCACATGAACCGGTCTCTGCAAATACATCCACATCCGACACACTACCTAAACGGCCAGTTTTCTTCGCCTCACGGTGAGCCGCTTGAACTTTACATCCGTTTCCAGGACCATGCTTTGTCGAACATTAACTCCATCGACTGCTTCCAATCGCTTAGGAAATCCGCTAGGGACTCGTTCACTTCGTCCTTGCCGGCCATGCCAGCGCTGCTACCATATGAGGCACACCGATTTAGGCTTTTTCTTTGCTTGCTGGGAACGAGCGTTGTACTCATGTAATTGTAGAGGCGTTCTTAGTTCGAAAAGTCCTATCGTTCTATTTAGTCTATCATAATACCTACACATTACTCTTATTTGCTATAAATTACAGGGCATATAATGGTGCTGCTTTGAACGGACTCACTTAGACATCAATAATCACAATAAATAATACAGTTAATGTTAAGTGAATTAATATCTGGTGAGTAATTTGTACCTTTTAAGAAGAATAAATTTTTGTAAGAAAAAAGAATAGAATTTTGATGATTTTTATAGAACCATTCAACATGGTAGGCCTCCGTCTGGCTTCAGCAACACATTCACATTAAAAATTCTGCAAAAGTTTAATTTTTCTTTATAGTTAGTAAAAGGAAACAAAATAAATAAGTATTATCTTGAACGTTTTTTTATTATTATCATTAAGATATATATATATATATATATATATATATATATGCGTATGCTAAAAGACATCAAAACTGAAAAAAGCACTCACTGTAATAAATCTTGAATGTTTTTTTTTTGTAATAGAATGAACATGGATGAATGTAATGATTCACCGTTAGGTGTCGTTAGTAATATGAGATTTGAAACGTAATTTTCTCGGGAACTGTTTGTGAAGCGAGATATTACGTTAAATCTCAGTTTTCGAAATACATACGTTTCGATTGCTGTTATTGCTAACAAGTAAATATTTCGAACTTTACATCGAGTATTGCCGTCAAACGTTTCGGCAGAACGGCTTTCACTACTAAAACAAATTGCTGAACCAATATTTCTTCAGTAATGCTGACCTTTTGAAAACGTGAGAGTTGTTTATTTTCGAGTCCACTAAGAGTATTTGGCGGACCATTTTGCTGTGTCTCCATAGTAGGATCCCGCAGTTGCAGAAAAGGGACTATTTTGATAGATAGTTTGAGCAATTTAGAAAAAGCGCTATGATTTATTTTTAGCTCAGACGAACGTCCTAAGCTCCAAAAAGAGAAGAAGTAAGACTGAATTGGATCGCCGAGAAAACGTTGTGGAAAGAAACTTTTAGATAACTTGAGCAGAAAACCACCGTCGCAGGCGTTGCTGATGCTGTTTCCTGACCAAAGTTTCAACCCTCTTCGTGGTTGGCAAACGTGCCTGAACATACGACTCGATATTCCTCTTTTAAAGTATCTGTCTGCACACGGTTGAAACTCCACACCACTGTGTCATTCTATATAACTATATCGGCAAAATACGAGAGTACGATGCGTACAGTCTCCCATATCGCCCAATTCTAATATTATTTTTGATTTTATGAAGCATGTTATATAGCAAGCTACGACTGAAAAACAGTGCTAGTGTTGGTCATGCCAGGCAAATATTTTTATTGACAAAGAAAATTTTTGCAATGAATTTCAGTTGAATGTCAATCGGAATAACTTTTTCCTTAAAACCTTCTCTCGATTTGCTAGCTACGCTAACGTGATCCCTTAGTAACTGCCGAAAAAGCACATTTTTTAACTTGAGTAATGGCTTTGTGTCGGCTCGAACATAGATTTACGTAATTTTAAACTGCGCATTATACATCAGTATACATAGAGGTAGTCGTCATAGGGTTCCCGCTGAGTTCGGTGAGTGTTCGGAGAGGGTCAGCATTGGGCCATGCCCTGCACGGCCTTAGCCACTGGAGACAAGGGGAGGATGCGAGGAGTTTCGGTCGGGTGATGGCCATATTCGTTGAGGTGGCCACCTCCATAGGGTCTGTATGACGCCCTTTGTGTGTGTATCTATCAGTATTTATCTCAGATCGTTTCAAATGTCTTCACTGCTGTATGTATGTGTGCGCTTCTTTTTTTTTTTTTTCGTCCGTGTTGTCTTCGAGGCTCTCGGCTCTTGATTCTCGACAGGGAGCCTTTTTAAAAACGAACGTAGGAAGAAATAAAGCCGTAGGGAAAAGGAGGCACTGCGGGCGAACCGAATCACTTTCACATAGAAGCAGAGAATGCGAGGGGCGGAAAACGAGAGCTGGCTGTTGGTGGAATTCAGGAGGCCGCAGGTTTCAGGATTGGGGCCTAAGAAAAAGCAGCAGTGGAGGTTGTGAAGCTGCCCCGAGTGCCGCTTCTATCAAGACTGCAGTCAAGAACGAATAAAATGTATCATCCAATTCAATTGCTTACTTTCTTCCCTGTTTTGCGCAGAGTGGCGTCAGCGGGAACGACAACGGCAACGATGGTGACGGCAAAGTAATGCGATACACCGCCTTTGGCTTTCTTTTCTATCTCGTCTCGTGTGAGTTTTTCTTACCATTTCCTCTCGCTCTTCTTTCTTTATTTTTTTCTATGGCCGCGTCGTCCGGGCAGGGCACTATCCGCCAACAGTAGCACGAGACCGACACAAGCGTCTCCTCCTTCTTGAGCTTGCAAGGGCGAGTCTGGCGGATCTGATCATGCTAATACCCAATCCCGTTTTGCTCCGTTTCCATATCTTCATTTGGGTGGGCCATTGTCATCTAGAACGCCCAATGATGCTTTGCTGCGGCCGTCAAGGAAGAGAACGAGCCGGTCATCCGCACCCCCCATCCGTCACCTGGAAGAAAAAGGAGTGGTCGATGTTGTCTCTGGGTGGCGGCGGTTTCTCCATCTGCTTTTGTTGTCGCCCCCCGGCATCTCGTCCTTCCAGTCTTTTCTCTTTGACATTGTGCCTTTGCTGCCTGCTTGGCTAGCGGACAGCGCTAGCAAATGCAGCTCGTGAGAGGTGAATCTTTGATCCTATCGTCTTCCACAGAAGTCTCCCGAAGCCGACGTCGACCATTCGTCTGCCGAGCCTTTCCTTCCCGTCGCAAAGGTGTGAGGTGCGACTCTGTTTAACTCAAACATCACCATAGCGTTGTAACGAACTATCACATGGTGACGCCATCGCTACAGTGGTGTCCACCGAGCAGGCAGTATTTATGAGCAACGTTTGACGCCTTCGGAGATTGGCGCCAGTATCATCGGTAACAGTAAAAGTGACCGCAGAGATGGCTGGCTAGTTTCTCGAGCCAACCAGTCAGACCAAGGATTCAGTGAATTCATGCTGTGAGCCGTCTAGGCGGCGATCAGTCCCCGGTGCCGGGTAACACCTGCAGAGTGTTGAACCGCCGCGACTCAGGTTGCCACAATTGTTGAGAACTGGGGACTCGCTGTGGGATGGCCTCAGTTGGGGATATGGTCATGCGACTAGACTTATATCTCTCTGTGTTCGGGGCCCTCTCAGTAAAAACATGAGAGACAAAGAAGTTCGCATACGAAGGGAAGAAGGCGCTTCTGAGTGTAAACGACACCTTCTGTGGACATCTCTGGCTGAGATGTGGGTCCTTTTTCGGTTCAGTATGAACCTCAAAGCCAGTCAGAAAGCGAACCGAGCTAACCAGTAGAATATTGTGAAGCTAGATACTCTTGAGTACTGTGGGTTATTGTAGGAAGCTCGTCAAACGATGGATGGCCTGGATAAAGAGCGTCTTGAAAAATTTTCGCTCTATTATCCATGATAGCAGAAAGTGGCGAAACATATATCTCGGCTTTGGGATACGAAGAAATCGGAATTGTTACCAGGTCGGCAGGCGCCATTCAATGCAATAAGACGGGAACGAAGTCTTTCTGCTTTACAGCATCTCCCAGGACTCGCTCAGACCTGGGTGCGAATTTTAATGCTTGCTACTACCTATATTTGAATACCTGCTGTGCCACGCAGGATCATATTATTTTCTCGGCTTCCTCTGTGGAGGTCCATAGTAACCAACAAAATGTAACTCTAGTGGGTTTTAGTTTGATGAAGCCTTTTAGAACGGATCCATAGAGTCTCTGTCGATGTTGCTTTCATTGTTGCTGTTGTCGCCGTTATGTTGTTCTTGTTATTTTGATAATCACCGATAGTATGGTATTGTCAAGAACAGGTTTCGCGTCTGTTTGTCTAAAAAAGACAAGCAACGTAGCGCACCTTTCTCAAGGCCGACGTTAACGGCTGGGTTTTAGTTTGATACAAAGTGTGCCAAAGAAGCCAGCTTTCGCTCGCTTAACAAGATAAGCGGAGCGAAAATGGTCTGTGTCGACAAGGCGAAAAGAACCAGGCTGCGAGTACTGGCTGCCTGGCGAACGGACAACCTTACAGACGGACCGACGGATTCCTTTGGCCATCTCCACCAATGAGAGAGGCAGCAATGGGAAGCAAATGTCTGTCTCGATGGGTTGGAAGAAAAGGACGCACGTACAGGTTCTAGTTTGCGATTGTCGATTTCAACTGGTTAACCAACCGGCTGGCCAGCTGCCTCACTATACCCCTGGCAGCCTCTATCTTCTTGTCCTATGCAGCACCAACCTCTGCTGGCCTGTTGTCACCACTTCGCTGTTGCTGATTTTCGAAGCTTCCCGGTAGGAAGCGGAGGGGTTGACAAGTGGGACGTGCGGACACTTCACGTGTGCGGGGAACGCACCAGTGAGAGTGTTTATCGGACCCTTAGTGCCCGCTGTTCGCGCCCATCATTATCACCGCGGCCGTCTTTGTAATGTGTGAATTCGAAGGACCTCTTGAACGAACCTTTTCTCAAAAGCGGACGTGCAACGGCGCATAGAAAGAATGGGGAGTGATAAAAGCAGAATGAGGAATTTTTAAAACACACTACTGTGCCTTCGCCCTTCCTTTGCCATTCCTGTCGGTGTCGTAGCATGCTTCAAGTTCCTTTGCTTGCCCATTTCTCGTAGGATCTCGGCCCTTGAGTGCCAGCCATGGGCGCGGAAGGAAATTTTTCTGTTTCGAAAGTACTTTCGACGAAAGGCCCCCTTCTCACGTAGCTTTTTCCTTCCCTGGCCCTGTTCACCTTTCGTGGCATTGTCGGAATGTGCGCTGTTTGGGCGGGAGCGGTTTTCTCCATCACACACATGCAGAGGCAACGTAGCAACCCTCAAATGACAAGTGACTCGACGCTGATGTCTGTGCGGGAAAAGAGGGCGCGTTTTCCCTGGGAAAACATTCACTTTTTCTCAAGGAGTTCGATTTTAACGGTCGCGGCTGCCGCGACTGCTGCTGCTCCTACTTCGGTCTTCTCGCGATCATCGCCTCCCCGCGTCATCTGAGTCTCATCTTAAAAGGACAGATATTGCCTCAAACAGTCCCCTAGGTTTCAGGCGGAGTAGGAGGCCCTGTACGTTGGCATGCTGCACTCTGCTGACTCCGAACACCTAAGCGGTGTTTGCCAGGCATAGGTGTATCTATGCATTGGACTTGCAACATTGCCTTGTGTTTCGTCCTCTCTCTGGAGATGTGCAGCCCCGCATTTCTCTATCTTTCTCTGTTTGTACCAGTGTTTCTGGCTTCTACTGCTCTCTTTCCGCTTCTGGGTGAAAAAACTAAAAGCGGCTATCAAAGCGTAGACAAAAACTATTTACTACTGCCTGCTTCTTCTCGCCCTATTGGAACTGCTAGTGAATTCTCTCGTTCGTATTTCCTCGAACGCCTACCTAAGCAAAAAGTTCATAATCTCAGAGGCAATAGTGAGATCGCCAGTTCCTATTGACTGCCAAGGCGACTGCGGTAGTTCTGTAAGGAGTAGAGGCGACGATGGTTGTTTATTGGGCAGGGCAGCACAGCAGTTAACAACAAGCTAGTAAAACGAGGCTTTTGAATACACTGTGTTTCTTTGATAAAGAAAAATACTTAGCAGCAGATGAGGCGGCAATATAAATCGGCACTTCTTTTGTACAACGCTGTCAACGGCAAGAGTCAGTTGATAATTTACGCTGCTAGATACGGTCGGCGACGAACGTGTTCATGAATGCGTCATGATGTCAGTTGTTGACGTATTAACACAATTTAAACCACTCCGTTAGAACCGCTGGTGGCATGAGACTCCATAGGGAGAATCTGCGTTGGAGCTTCTGCTCTCCATCGCTATACAATACAGGGATCAAGCTGCTTCTGTTGCTATATATATGGAGAGTTCTCCTCCTAGTATGAGGATGGATGTTTGAACTTTTGTCGCCGTAGTCCGCTTTGTCATAATGCCTTCGGAAAGATTTTAATGGATGTAGTGGTGACCTACAGCAATCTAATACCTTTTTCTTATTGCAATACATTTACAGATGCTAGATATGCTTTTTGGGAATCAACAGCACCGTTCGCACGCGTAAGCATAAGAGCGGTGCTTTTCTTGGGAAACGTCGCTCCGTCTAACTGCTTTCATTGCCGCCGCAGTAATTGCTTCGTGGATATGTTTTTTTTTCTTTTTTGGTTCTTGTATGCTTGCGTTTGTTCTGTGCCTGTGTTTTTCGCTTTAGTCTGTTTTGTCTACTGATATACGGATCCGTAGTGACAGTATTCCAGCACTACTACTGCACAATTCCAACCTAGGATACAATAGGGAGCTGTAACCTGCCGTTGAGAAGGAGGAGAAGCTTTCACCGTCGATCAGTCCTCGTGTATCTTTTTCGGTTGTCGGTCTATCCAGACTTGAGGACAACCGTTTTGAATTTGCGTGTCCGTCGTGAGTCTATCTTTATACGTATCTTCCACTGTGTCTCAGATCGCTTAAAACGACGTAGCCATGGAGTGACATGAGCTAAAGCAGCAGCTGGTGGAATCTATCAAAGAAAGGAGAACCAATAACGACTACTACTACAACTACAAAGATGGAGCGAATACGGCGGAAAACCAGCTTCGATCTTATGGTAACTCCGATGGCGAAAACGAAAGGCAGTGTTATGTAATGTGCCGTGTCTCGTCTTCGACTACATGGAAGGGCGCAAGCTCTTTTGGAACTTGAGGGTCACCACATTGCAGGACAGGATGACACGTCGATGTGTGTGGAAAAACAGTTTCAAATATTACATTCACGCAGAAAGGACCTTTTTTGAAGTAACACTCTTTTCGAGTTTAAGCATTATTTTTTGAGGCGAAGGAGTTCTCATTCAAAATCTCAATCGTAAATTTAGCTGTCTGAAGCGCCACTATTGGTGATTACAACATCGCTCAGATTAACTGAATTGTCATTGGGCCAAAATCACAAATGTAAATTTCCCCGATACCAAACCTTCAACCACTCAATAGTTCCACCTAGCAACCGTACAGGGGTGCGTTATAGCCGTAGATGGCCTAGGGCTTGCCTCCAGAGTAAACGCATTCAATGGCCCGCGTATTCGATTGCAACCATTTTGAGAAAGTTTGACAAAATCAAAACTGAGCCACTGGGGAGACTACGTTCGATCAGTTACCGGCCAGCAAGTCTTTGAAGTCAGCAAGCGTGAGTCTAAAAGTGAAGAGAAACATTATACAATTCTGCGAGGCACCACAATGCCATACATACAATCAATAATAGTCAAGTAAACGGTTTCTTTAGTAAAGCAACGGGCGGATGGGTTCGTTCGGCCTCACTGGCCCCGCTGGCACTCGTTGGCTAAATCCTATCTATACTTCATCCGAATGCTTCCTGTTGATCGTTCTTATGATCATATCAGCACAGAGGGTCCAGCACTCATCGAGGCTTGCTATTCGCCATATATATCTAGCCATATCGTCCTTACAACCCTATCGCCAATTCCATTTGGCTACCGTCAACTGTCGCCTGACTGCTCACGTTCCCATTGATTCCAGCTGTGGCAGCCGTACCAACAGCAACTTAGTGACCTTTCTTCACGACACGGGCCGGTGTAGTGCGCGTATGTGTACCTCGCTCTGTGCGTCTGTATATATTTGCAGAGCTGAATTTCTCCACAACGTAATTTGCAGGTGAATATAAAATAAGTGGACAAGGCTGCAGCTGCTGCCAGTTTGTTGGAACTGGCGTTCACCTAACCTCTATGAAGGGCCCGGGTACAGACTTTGTTGGGCAGTGGTAGAAGACGGGATTGCCTCTGCTGGTTTTGCCCCTAGTAATGCACGCCTATCAGAACTCGAATTCCCGCTAGTTTTCTCCCTAAAACTTCAGATTTCCTCTGCTGCTTCGTGTAGAAGTGGCGACGGTCGTCGCAGTGGCATCAGATGCGTTTATGGCGAATATGGCTGTAGATCCTGAGTTGACTGCAATAGCAGCAGGAACAGCGGCCAATCAGACTTAATTTTGTAATTAACTGCCGAGTGCCCTTCAATGGAACAACAAATAACAATTGGCCGACAATACTCAAACGATGTCTTGAGCTAGCGGGGATTGAGACGTTGTTTTTTCTATCTTCCACTCGTCTCGTCCAGTACGCCTTTTTCCGTCACACACTTTTTTCATCTTTCCTTTTCCCTTCATTATTCTTATCTGTTTTCGTCCACTATTTTTCCTAACCGCTTGCCTCTATGCTGGCGAGTGTTTTCCTTTCCTCCCAACCCCATCAGCCCGACCCAATCATGCTCTCAATTCGCCCACTGCCATACACTCAGTCAGCAAGCTGGTACAAGCGGGCTGTGCCGAAGCTCGGAGTAAGTCAGACTTAGCGCACGTTCCTTCTTTTTTCTAACAACCAATAGCCTACTCAGTCGGTTAGTGGATCGGAGGACATGTATGTTTGTCTGTACTCTGATCATTAAGCTGTAGGTTCAGGCCTGTAGTAGTCCAATAGTTCAGCAGCTAGTCAGGTAGCCTAGGCTTTAAGCAGTTTCTGGTCGCTTATTGTTATCCAGCAGCTGCCGCTTCAAGAACTTTCTTGAGTTCCCTGTGTACCCTTGAGCGAGTTCCTCGCTGCTGCCAACTACAATTCTCTTTGAGGGGCGGTGCATTGTTGGCACTCACCACTGCCAGCCACTCAGCTATCAACACTTTTTCAAATGCTTTGTACGACCGCAGCTGTTGCTGATCCTGAAACGCGAAAGAAAACGAGATAGCAACAGATAGGGGGCCACTAGTAGAAAAAAGCAGCAGCAATGGTTGTGCGACGCGTGGTGGACGGAAAAGAATAAAGCGCAAACCTAGGACAACCCAGGTGGGAGGTGGGGTGACTAAGGCGAGCCTGTGTGCGAATGAAAAGAGGGACCGGAACTAGAGATGAACGAATAGAGAAACTGACTATTCGATGCTCTTTTGCCAGTTCTGCCATGGCTGTCCATGTTTCTGTTAGTGCTTTCTGGCTCTTAAGATCTTTTTGACAGTGTGATTGACTGACTGGTTGGTCCCTTTAGATTTTACTGCCTATTGAATTTCCGCTTGTGACTTTCAGGCTGTGTGCCAATATGTACCAGTGTACGTAGGAATGTATCTTTAGTAGACATTGAGATTTAGGAAGGACGGACCACGGATGGAAACACAGGCATACAGACAGCCAGAAAGGCAAACCAACACACGTCTATGCGTATAAACTCTTTCGGCTATAGGACGACACGATGGGACAAGCAATGCAGTGCTTGAGGAAAGCCTAAAGTAGCCTTCCTCCGTTTTTAAAGCTTCTTTTACAGAGGGAAAGCAGACTGTCACTAAATTGTACTCAAGTGCCCTGCTTTTGATTTCACTGATTCAACTGTACGCAGTCCAGCTGCAGCCGTGCTACAGCTGCTTCAGAATCTTCACAACTAAAGGGAGACTGGGAGCGATTAAAGACAGGCCGGAGACTACCTGCTACTCGACCCACTTCAAAGAAACCTATGCAGAGGGCCACAACAGCCATGGTACGACACAGGAAGGGGTCCCACAGCAGGTAGAAAGCGTTTCCACTTTGAACGACAGGCAGCAGCGCAGGAACAGGCCGATAACAAAGAAAGCTGCTGCTGTAAGGGTACCCCTTTCTTATGTTCGAAGAGAAGAACAACCAATGTAATCTTATCCATTTTCAGAGAAAAAATGGCGCGTTTACTATAATGTAGCAACAGTATTGTCATGAAGACGCTCGGATTTCGCTGAGTGTCGTTACAGCAGGGGCTCACACAACGTTGGAGTTGGGACACTATGTGAGCGATTCATACTCTGCTGCGCATGTATCACCGAGTATTCGATGTATATAACAAATAAGGCGATTTGTATGCCGTGTGCGTAGGGTTAGCTTGTAATGGAAGACTAGGTATTTAAAGCCCAGTATAGATGTTCTAGACCTACTACTGTATAGCTTGAAGAATACACGAGAGCCCTTATCGTTGTATAGGTTAGAAAATAATATGAACAGTAGATTAATTAAATGCGGAAGAAGTATTCAACTTACGTTTTGGCGAAAAATGCTTCACGATTTTTTTAGTTGGCCTGTATAATCGTGCGGGCACCAAGTAACATCATGGACAGCGTGTTCTAGTCAGGTTATTAAAAAGACTACAGAATAAACATATAAGTTACTGTGTGAAGTAAATGTCGTTAGAAGTTCCTTCGTTTAAAGCTGCTAGTTATGCCTATAGACAGTTTTACATTATCATGAATCTTTAAGTAGGGAAAGGTAGCCGATTGTGACCATATGTGCCTCGTCGTGGAAATTACACCATTGGTCATAATTTTTGAGCGGCCCACTTTGTGAATCACGACAGGCTAAGTAATGTTAGTGGCATAACCTCACCGAAGTCATTGGTACAACTGACAGGTGTCCACTTCCGGTGACAGATTGTTGCGTATTCAAGAGCCGTTAAGAACTGGCTCGCAACTTAATCGTGTCCTATGGTGAGGTTGCTTTTGCCAGCTCGACGTTAGCGTTCACGATGTATTTCATCCGTGTTGAACATGACTCTAACATTACCTAGTATTATTATCAGCAGTAAGCGTGTTATTTACTAATAGTGATGCAATTATCAAGCCGTATTTGAAGCATTACGTAGGACGAAGGGTTAGCAGTAGTCTCATTGCACCCATGTGGATTGTTTCACAGTAAACTGTTCTTAACGCCGACAGATTTCGTTATTTACTTTAGTCAAAATACTTTTATTTAATCTTATGTAGTATTAGTTCTGTTTGAATAACTGGTTTGATTTCAAGGGAGCCCCGAAACTCTTTTCGCTCATTAGGAATAATGTATGCTTGAACGCGTCGCTGCATTGGTTGTTCGCATTGCCGTTTTAGCCGCTGCATCAAAGAGCGTTCCGCCTACGCTGCCATATTGTACAATGCTAGAACGCCTCGATGGTTGTCTCCGGTTACCTCGCTGACCCGAATTTTGGGAATGAAATCCCCATTTAGCGTTGTTTTCAAACTCGTCCATTTTTCATATGGATCATACGGAGAGTCAAGGAGATCAAGGAACGTTCAAGTGGTAAATGGATGAAATTCCATTTCCGCAATGCGAATCAAACCGTTCTGGCGCTTGCATCTGCGGCTTACAATTGTTATGTGCGCATGCGCATTCGGTTCGTGGACAGTTGATCTGTTCCTTGCCCAGAGGCGTTGCATAGCTTCGTTTTATTGGTATTTGATAATCAGTATAATCATCAAACGCGCTTTGTTTCGTTGTTCGTCGATCGTAGAACTGAGTACTTTTTTATAACCTCCGAATAATATATAGCTGGTGGCCAGTTACGTAACCTGCAGATGTCTAGCAGGGAGTCGAGCAGGTGGATGGGTTTAACGAATGAGGAACGGCATTTGCAGCAGCAGCAGCAGCAGCACTTGTGCGTATAGCAACGATAACGCAACGCTCGGATGAGACTAGGGCCAAGCGGGCAGCAAATAAGGTTAGGCATATTTAAGGTCTAATTGTCCGCGACCGGTCTTTTCCGAACGGCGAGGCAAGCCAACATGTCGTATCGAAAATCGCAAAGGTATCAATGCGTTTGTATCGTTTCCAGAAATGACCGTTACAAAAACATGGCTGATCTTGGGTCTCAGTCATGCTTTTCACGCTATTACTCATAGCAAGAAAGGTCCCTCTTTGCCTCCAGTCTCTAGATCCCACTGCCCGTTCGTCTGGTACTGCTGTCGCTGCGCAGTTAACCCAAGCACGATTCTGTATTTTAAAAAAGACCTGCTGACAAGGATGGCTCGACCTGACATATCATTTGGCTCTTTGTTATGAATTAGCCTATAGTTGAACACCAAGAGTCGTTCCACATGTTTGTCTTGTTGAGTTTTGTCTCGCTCTTGAATGATAGATGTAGGGGCAAAGTGGGACTACTAACTCCAACGACGATAATGACATTTATGCCAACGCGGTACCTGTATGTGTTTCACTGTGTTTATCTGTGTGTGTGCGAGAGGGTAGGCCAGCAAACTCGGGGATACAGTGCAGTAGAAGAAAGCTGCTGTCGCGACTGTTATTTATCCTGTAGGCACTCGCAAAAGTCGTCGTAGGAGTCGATGCAGTAATGATCGGTTATGATAGGAAAGTCGGCCCGTGCAGGTGACGTATGCGGTTTAATCGTTCGCACCCTGCCTTTCCAGCCAGTACTACGAAGGCCCTACGACCTTTCGTGAATTCCCTCAAACAAAGCGCGGCAACTTGAACTTGCTCTTTGTCTCTTTCTGTTTCTTTTTTCCTCCTTATCCAATTTCTTCCCTTTCTCCCTGTCTCAGCTCGTCACTGTACCGGTTCTACCAAGTGACTGAGCGAACACCTAGCTGCCAACAGGTGCGAGTTTGTTGCGCATCGTACAGTGCCCGTCCATCATCAGCTACGGTAACGGCCACAGCCCCAAGCGCATCTCAACTTTGTTCTTTGTTGCGCATCTTAACCTCGGGCAAGAATTCAGTTTCTAATCAGTTTGTCGCTGACAGCACAGTTTGTAGCTGCAATAGCCAGAACAAAACGAAAGCATCTGCCTCGACTCATTACCAATATGGCCAGCTATTGGTTAGATGGTTGTTTCAGAACCTCAGCGTCGCTCTGCTCCCACTAGTCTACCAAGTAGTCTTTCGTATTAGTTGTATGTAACTTGGTGGACTCTAATCGCCTAGCACACATCTTTTCATAGGTTGATAATGCTATAATAAACGTACTACAGTGGTTTGTTCACTTGGCCCGCTATGGCACGTACCGCTGTTCCATCGGCGGGAAAGATGCAGGTGTCTCCTTTTGATGTACTTTGCTAGGTTCATACTAATTTTTTTTTCTCTCTCGTGTGTTTCGTGTGCGAAATAGAGTTATGCTCAACATGATCGTGGTACTAATCACGTGTGTTGGTGGTGGCCTGTTAAATTCGAAGAGGAACAACGTTGTGCCATTTGTACGTTCGTAGTAACGGCTCTCGGGATAAGCGGCGATGACAGTGTTAAAGTAGAGGACGGGTTATGAACGGAACACATTCAAGCGAGAAGAATGGGTAACGGGTAAGCCATCAGCAGCAGGCAGCTGAACGACAGAAATCCTTCTGCTTCTCATTGGTACATGACGTGATCTAGTCAGTGAGAGTGCTGCTAGTACATTCCAGTGTTGTCATTTGATTGCCCAAATGTGTCTCTTCCCAGAGTGAGAAATTTTCAAGTGAGTGGGCAAGGCAACGTATGGCAAGACGAAAGATAACACGAAGAGTAGAAAGGGCGGAAGATGGCGGAGCGTTGGCCTCTGGGCTGAGGGCCAGACAAGGATTTGCCTCTACTCGCTATTCTTGATTTCCCCAAGAGCCCCGGAAAGGTGATGACAAGGATAACGGCAGCGGCGTCAATCACGGAAGGGCGTATTGGACTTTCCTTGGAAAATGGACTTGAGGAACCGACTTAGAGGTGGTTCTGCATCTGTGGCCGGTTTTTACTCTCTAAAAAGTACTCGACCGCAAGCGATGTCAGCTTGTCGAACAGTCTAGTGATTGAAGATTAGAAAATGCATGGAGCAGATAGGGAATGCTGTTGGATGTGAACCGTGGAAGAATACAGCGATGAGGCACCAATTGAGATGGGCACGTTACGGTAATGTCTGGCTAAACACTATAGAAAAGTACTGCAGAAGTAACTAAGCGAGGCTGGCTAGTTTATCGCTCGCATAAATATTTGCTGAAGGGAGTTATCATCCCGGAATAGAGGTACCCGGTTGGGGAAAGAAGCACACAGTAAAGATGAAGTACAGAGTTCCAGAAAAGTATCTGGCATAGACTGTAAGTCACAAAATAGCAACTGTGGAAAAACGGACGAAAAGTTCATTGAAGCTTTGTGGAATTCTATCGAACGTACTTTTCTTCTTGCCAGCGCAAATTTCACACAAAGTTAAATCTCGTTTGAATCACGTGTTGCAGCGCTGCTTAGCTAAAACAAACTTCATGAGGGAAACTCTTTCTTACTGAGCTGTTCTCATAGAGGTTCACTTCGTATAGTAGCTATTGGTAGTGGTAACAGCAGCAGCAACAGAACCTGCTAACGTTTGTCGAATTTATAAATTCGGATGCGTGTATGTGTTAGCTTTTACTCGCCCGTTGTCTCACTAGAAATATAAACCGGGGGGCGCTTTCCTATACCTAATAGATCAAGCCTTCAAAGCGGCGTTTCATAATTTAAAGCCGTGGGCATTCTACTGTATCCAGCTCTGCTCGCTATTCCTGCCCCGTAGTTGCTGGGTGCCTCCATTTCCTATAGCTGCTTCTTTCTGCTTTTGTATTTGGGCTCCGCATGAGGATGCAACAGAGAGGTGAGTATACGCGTCCCTGGACATAGCCTTTTCTCATATGTGCTATCACAAGCGCATGGTTATCTCTGCCCTGCAGACCATTAAACGACTGTGGCGGGCGCCATGGTGTCGCAGACAAAACGCGTGAGTAGTGGCGGTGCCGGTACCTTGGCCGGAATAGTGGTTCAGCGAGATATACCGGGTTTTATCCCAAAATATAGCAAGGTTGGGTGGCTTAGGCTCTCACTCGGGAAAGTGACAAGGGAAGAGGGTCAACGCGCTGAAAGGTTTCGCCGTTCATAGATGCACATATGGCACCGGAGGTGCGGTAGCGCGACTAGCCAAACCAGCTTCTTTCGTACAGTTAGGACAATGATGCAAGCGGCTAGTTTACGACGGTGACCTCAGTAACGGCGATACTAAGATCAAGAAGAGTAGCAAGGGCTTGACGATTATGTGCAGACACACACACGCATATGGCGTATTGGGTGCGCGTCAGGATGAACCCGTCAGTTAACTCCATGTCCACTTACTGGGGCCATCCAAAAACGTTGCCTACGTGCAACTAGTTTCGGTCCTGTCAGCTGCGACGATCTGCGCTGCAAAGCTACAAACGTCGAGAGGGAGATCTGCTGAATCAACCAGCGCTAGTTCTGGTCCAGGCGTTATGAGCAGCGCGTCAGTAGCTCCTGATGGCGCTTCATCTGACACTCATGAAGGCTTACAGCTAACCAAAATGGGTCGACCGAAGCGCACATCTAAAAAGAATGGCGGTCAACAACGCATATCGAGAGCACACAAATCGACCATCCAGTCACAACATTCGCTTGATTTTACGCATCACCGCGCCACAGCTTGTTAGGCCCGTTGCTCAATGAGCCTCGAGTCTATTGTGTATACACCTAAGATTAAAGAAGTACAACTGCTATAAATACCATTTGGCTTATTGTCTTTGTGCGCGTTCATACAGTCAGGACCATGGTGACAGGGAAAAAACGTTGTGAGGACCTGTTGCGCTGTTCTTTCATAGCCGTTACTGTTGCTGCTGCCGCCATTTTTCTGCCAGTTGTTGCTTCAGCAGTTCGACCGGAGCCCTGCAGGCCCGTATTGCCTGGGCAGAAAAAGTCAAGCGCACTGAACGGCACGATTGGCTAGATGGTTAGCCCTGTTGGTCAAGGCAATCTGGCTCGGCCTTTAGAAAAAATCAACGTCAAACTAAAGGAAGCAGACGAAAGCAGAGCAATGAGCGGACCAGCTTATGTGCGCCGGCTGACGAGCGTCCAAACAGTGTGGGTCGCGGCTGTACGTCGCCTGTAGAAGGACCAAGGAGCTCCTTATAAAAGATACACGAAAGACAGGAAGAAAACAATAGACAGAAAACGAGCCAGAGAAGGAACAGCTATTCAATAGCCCTGTTCTTCTGGTTTATAACAGTCTACCGCTCCTATCAGTCGTGAAAAAAGTGGGTTTGTCGGCGACGCTAATGTCGAACGCACCAAAAGTGCCGTAGTTATGAAGCTCGTGACGAACAAAGTAGCGCTGTTCGGAGGCGGCAGCGCCCATTAGCATACTCGTAGGGAACGTAAGGGGTTGTCAAGAGGCATGAACAGTAGCGTATCTGGCGCGTATGTCGTCATAGGGGGTCGAGCTTCCAGAAAGGTGAATGGACAGCAGTGGCTAGAGCAATAGGTGAGGGAGAGAGGTTACCAAAGACGGAAATGGTAAGTGTGGGACGAAACCTCTGTTGGCGGTAATGTAGGCCTAGGCCTAGGCCTAGGCCTTGGATAACAGTCAGCAAAACGGCTACGATTCAAACAAGCACCAAAGCGTTGTCAGCAAAGAGTCTGCAAGCATTGCTGTGTTAGTCCGGTTAGTGGCCGGTTAAGAAATTTACAGGTATGGCTGTAGATTAATCGATATTATGAGATTCGTAGATAAATTGATAAGTCGTTGAAATCGGATAATTTCAATAGGCCTAACTGTGTGAGGCCAAGGCGTATATTATGTCTAGAACACCAGCTATGTCGAATTCGAAAACGCGTTGCTTTCGCGAAGTGTTTTATTGAGCTTGTATTCTTGACAAAGATAGCCTTGGGACAGACGGACGCTTCTTCACTTGAAAAGAATGCAACTCCTTGGTGATTTAAGTCGATCCTATCTTTATACCTACAAATAGGAAAAAGGTAGATCGCACGAAGCTCTTGATCGATAAAGCTCAGATAATGTTTAAACGTATATGTGAAGTGACTCAGATACCATGACGAGGACTTAAAGGTCGACGTTTTTCTTTGACTTATACCCTTAAGGCTAGCAAGATAACTTGCAGGCATCGTCATACGTTTAAAAGTTTTAAATAATCTTAGTTACTTACGGTATAGCATCACATTTCAGCGCGAAATACTGAGTATGTATATAACCGATGTGATTTATTGTGATATATAATTTTGTTAAAAAAATGTAGAACTAAGAGTATTTAGGATACCGCAGCTTTACCATTGGGTAATTTAGAAACTGAATAATTTTTCTCTAAAATTATGGCCTGCGTAAGAAGCCTAATTTTTATGAAAAATGGTATGTTTTATGTAATATTGCCACGATTATTTGAATTTCAAATCTGTTACTAAATGGACCGCTTATAATGGCGCACAGATATTGAATAAACAGTGACTTAAAATATAAAGGTGTGTAAAAGATGAATTTTCACGCTTAGCTCACTGAAGTACCACTTTACATGACTGGTTCCTCAAAGCTAACAGGTATGCCCAATAGGATACTCATGTGATTTTGTCCGATTTCCGTAAGATTCAATGAGTAAGATTTTGCAAATTTTTCCGTTGACTAAATAAAGATATATTTCTCGGTAGTAATATTTTCTACCAGTTTACAGCTTTGGTCGCTACTGCAGCTATCCACATGCTTAACATAATAGACGTATCAACTCCAGCAAACATGGCCAATCTTCCGTTTGCTTGAAGTAATTTGACAATGTTCTTTTCACGCTGCCTAGATTGCTAGTTTATTCTATGGTGTGATCAATGGGCCAAAAGACGGTAAGGTGTTGACACACTGAAGGCGCGTCTTATTTTCCGCAGGGCCCAGAAGGTAACTATGCTGCAGAGTAAGACAGAAGTTTCATTTGACATCGTTTGTTCTTTGCTAAGCTTATAGTAATGGTTCGTCCGTTTCGAAAAAACGAGAGTTCCTACGGATGCAAGCGCTGAATGAAAATTCGAACTTTTTTATTTTTTATTGTTTATTTGCCTTTATATACATTTCTTGAACGAAGACGAAGAGGGTGAAGTGATATTCATGCTCCGTCGACTTCTTTGCTTCTCTCTACCTTTTCCGCTTTTTATGGCGAGGGGATCAAAAGTTGGATTGTACACTGCCCATAAAGATAAACATTGGCTCAGAAGAACAAAGGCTGGGACCAGTTCAATCTCTTTATTCGTTCGCTGTTGCGGCGCCGGCAACCGCGAAAGATGTAGCGAATGTCCTGTAGCAAAGGAGGTACTTGTCGTCAATTCATCGGCCCCATACCTCCTATTGCATTACGTAGGTATACCCGTTAGTCTCCTCGTTCACCTGAGCTGAATAGCCAAATCTGCCTGCCCACACTGAACTCTACGAAGGACACGACGGCGTGTAAACTTCTTCTGGACTTTGTACAGCAGACCTACTGAGGCGGGCGTCTCCGTTGAAGATTGAGGGGGTAAGTCCAACGATACGCCAGATGGCAGAGGCGTAAGGAAGCCGCCAAAGAGTTATATCCAGACCTAAAGTAAGCAAATGGGGTTTGCTTGCTGGCAGAAAATGGATCTACAGAGCTGGGCGGAGCACGGCCACGATTTCACCTCGTGGAGGGAGGGGGGAAAGGGGGGTTAGAGCAGAAAGGAGGTGTAAGAATAAAAGAGGAAAACGATAAGGTAAATAGGAATCATCGTAGCTGTCTTCATTTTGACGCCTGTGCTTGCTGTGATGGTATGCTAGTGTGAGGAAAACTACGTTCCCAACAACTACTATTGGAGGTGGTAGCGGTGCCGTAAGACCCAAACGCCAGCACCGATCAAAGCAACGACGGGCACTTATGCTGAATCTGTGGTAGGTGTCAACCCATGACAGCGCTAGTCCACACAGGCTGTTAGCGTTTGCTTATGCCGTATAGATGGGCCTTTACATCCTACGTTCATAGGGCTGGGTGGCTGCCCGCTATAGCTATAGGCCGATATAAGGTCGGTTAGTCTGCCTCTATATGAACAGGGATCCATATAGGTCATCTGCCTATTCGCGTCCTACTTCCAAGTCCCAATACAGCCACCACCCCACGGTCGTACTACAACCGAACGTTGTCGACATCGACAACCATCACAACGGAATGACAATAGCGGTAACGATGACGGCAAAGAGATCCAATGGTGGAGAGTCACGAGAAAACTTGCCGTTCTGTCCTTGCCGCGGTCATGCCATCGTCCGAAGAAGCCTGCTGCTTCTATTGCTTTGGCCCTTAACCTGCTGCTGCTTTTACCATTCTTACTTGGCTCGATTGCGAGGTGGGAACATTGGACCCCTGGGACTGACTTGCCGACACGCTGGAGTCATCGGTAGGCGGAAGGCATAAGACGCTCGGTTGGTATAGCAGCCCGCAGCCAGCCGAGTACAGCAATGTCTTGTAGAAGTCGTTTGTATCTATATCAATGCGTGTACGTGTGCGTGCATGTAAGACAGACAAGAAGCTGCTGTGAACGCGAGGGAGCAAGAACTAAAGGAAAACGAAAGGAACCTTTGATGGGCCTTTGAAACACTCCAATAGACCTCTATCATCTCTGTTTCCCCTAAGGAGGACAAAGAGAACACGACGTATAGGCAAGCTTTAGACATAATGACTTTATGCTAGGGGGTGCAGCTGCTGTTGCTGCAACAGCAGCAGGCAGTTCAGGAAAACGATTACCCAACAAGGGCGCGTGCGACTTCTCGACGCACAACGGCGCATACTGAAGACTACAGTGATGACGATGATGATCAGATCAATGCTGGCACTGATGATGACCATGATGGCAATGCTCTGTAGAGACTGGTGTGGGCTGGTTAAAAAGAAAAAACGATGTTTCCTTCTTATATGAAGCCAGCGACGGCAAAGTACAGGAAAACTAATGGAAAGAGGGTGTCGGTCTTCGCCGCCCCCTCTGCTGTCGTCATTACTGTAGGATCAAGGGCGGCCGCCGTAGCCAAAGGGACACGAAAGGAAAATGCGTGCAGACGCAACAAGCCCATTGGTTTTGTTGTTATGTTATTGTTTTTATTGAAGAAGTATGGGCCAGACTAGTTGTTTGAGGCTGACGCTGATGGCCGCATTGATGTTCGTTGGCAGCATTGTAGCTCACACCAGCAGCAAGAATGTTAGATGGGTACATTATCTAAGGACGGAACCTAGGGAGAGAGATACAGACGAAATAAGAGATCGTACACGTGGTCAACCGAGCCAAGTCTAAAACGCTCAATGCCACACCTGTGAACACCAGTGTAACAACAGTAACAGCAGAAGTCCAGTTTATAACGGACAGTAGCAGCCTGTTTCTATGGTCGAAGAGTTTTATCGTGGCTTTAATAGTCACTTCAATAGAAGCTAGGAAATATGTTGAGAAGCCTAAAATAGAAAAAGACTATTGCTGTTACAGTTATTGCTATTCCTGTTATTGTTGTAGTAGTAACGACAAGGGTTTTGCTCGGTGTCTTCGTCCGTAGTCCTTTCGTGGTGTATCTACTACATACGTTTCATATTGTTTCTCCTGAAAGAAGTCACAGTTATTGGACGCCCTACCTGTTTGGCTTGACGCTTATTCTGTCACTTATTCTCTTCTCGCTCGTTGCCTGCCTCACTCGAGCACACAATATGCTCATTTATATAAAGCGGTTGAGCTCTAGACGCTCGTGCCGCGTATATAGCGGTGGAGTTCGTAACGATGTCTTTGTGGTGTGCAGCTGTTTATATAGATGAAGGACATCACATTTACGAGTCAATTCGCCGTTTTTGCTCCATTCGGTGTTTGGCGGTGGTTTTTGTCTCGACTTGTTCCTTGAGTAACAGCGGTTAGCAGCGAACTGGTGGTCAAGGTGAGCCGGCGGGGCATAGACGGACTCTATGGGCATCGACACAACGAAGAACATATACAATGTTGTTCCCATGTATTCGTGTACCAGATAAGTACAGCAAGGATAAAGACGATGGGGGGAGGGGATTGGAAACAGCGAATAGGGCACCTAGCTTCGGGAGCAAAAGAGCCTTAGACGAAAGGCCGTTTAGGCTTGCGGATGGCCACTGCTACTCTGCTGTTGCCATCGCACTATAGCAGTTATAGTAAAACGATCTGCTACGGGAAAAATAACACGTCGAAGCTTTCGGCTCTTTTCGGTGGCTATCCTGCTTCGGGTCTTCTTTGCGCCATAAGCTAAAAACCGACAATAGTGTGAACAACGCCAAAAATAATCACAATGACAGTAACAAAGGCAACATCAACAATACTGACGACGATGACGACAACAGGAGTCGAAGCTGAAACCCATGGACAATGGCGTAGAGCGAGAGAGGGTATATAGTGTGACTCGTTTGTTGGACTTTCGTCACCGTTACTGCTTCTTCACCCTATGATACTCTTTGTCTGTGGGCTCTGAACGCCTGGAAACCTCCCTTGTCCCCAGCGCCATGCAATTCCTTGTACGTGGCAATAGCTGTTGTAATAGCAGTAGCAGCAGCTTATCGGTGTCATGACCCGATGGGGACCAGCGCCGCTGTTTCTGCGCGATACTTGTCTTTCTAGAGACTGTAGCAGAAACTCACTCTGGCCTGCGCTTTTTGTTACTTTTTTTCTAGAACGAAAAGCAAATGAGGGGCAAAGGGGCTGAAGCAAGTAAACAGTTTATTGTGAGCAGAATTGCCATTCTGCAACTAGTACTACCACTACTGGCACTTCTTGAGATAACAATTTTTTGCTATCACTATGGTAGTTGTTGTTGCTTCTGCTGTTTGAGCTGGTCAATGAATGTGAATAGCCGGCGTGCGACGCTGCAATATATGTGACTGAGTATGGGGACGAAATAAAGACGCGAGGGACACCTTCCTGCTCACCCTGTATAGTGGTTTTGTTAGGGAGAAGGATACGAGATGCAGAAGGCTGTTGAAGCCTGCTACGGCTACAAGCCGATGCTGATGGCACTAACGATTACGCCGCTACTGTCACTCACTAGTGCTTCTACTAATGCTGTTGTTGCCACGGAAGCAACGAGCCACAAAGAATAAAGTTTTTTAATCTCCTTTGCGTTGACCGGCAACATTGAAAGGAAAGAAAATCGTTCCGTAATATCCACATGCTGTCCTACATAGGTCGTACCACCACTAGCCCATTTATGTGGTGCAGTCAACTATAAATGTTCAGAAGCTACTAGGACAGCGCTTCAATGTGTGCTCGGCAATATAATCGAGTGAACTATCTGTATGGGTTGAGCTTCACGATACGCTTTATTGTACGGCACATCATAATCAATAATTAACACACAGAATTATTCAGCACTTTTCATTGATATGACTGAACATTCGGGACGTCTAACGGACTCTATTGAGCGTGAATCAGGTTTTTCTTAAACATCTGCGGCTTTTACCGTACCATTATCAAATCATGTTTAGCCTACATACGAAATACATATACACTATATATATGAATCACACGGTAGCAACTTGCTAATGTGTGCGTCCGCCATCTGTGTATACGCTTTATTATGTGTAACCAAGCACGATCACTACGTGGCGATGATGACGATATCTCTCTCGTACATCTTTGCCAGCAGTAGCGCCACCAGGGATTGACTAAAGTGAACGGTAGCTGTCACCGTTTTTCTGTTTACATTGGAAAGTACATAGATACACCCACACGAACATGCTCAATTTGCTTCTCCATTCTTCCAGCGCTGTCAATGCACTTTTGCCAATGTAATAGATACTTATACAATATACGTATCTGCACGCAACTGTCTGCCCCCGCTGTGCATCAAGGACTGCAGCGAAGTGATGCCACCAACGACACGGTCAACGGTCCGTTCAAGCTGCTGGATCGCTCTTGAACAGGGTGAATAGCGTTGCCCTAGTAATGGGCTCTAAATGATTGCCCAGCATTCGCGAGCGTTTCTCTGGGGTCATTCGAAGGGATTTCCCCACTTGTATCGACGGGACCCGCACTGCAATTCGACATCCCTGGAGTTGCTGGGCTTGCAACGTCTACATGGTTCACTGCGTCCGGATTATGCCTTTCTCCATGTTAGCACCATAGCGTTATACCAACCAGTCAACCAGCCAGCCTACAATCAGACAAACAGCTTTGAGAGGTTTACAGAGTGTACCATATTAGTAGCGAGCGGTGTTGCGGTCGGAAGCTTCAAAGCCGGCTTCCACAACTTAGCGGGATACAGGATATCGAGGAGCAGCTGACACCTAAACGCAAAGGCATTTGTGAGATGGGAAATGGCACCATCACTAGCATCGTGTCGCCACCCTGCCGCCGTCTTGCATTAGAATGTTACGCCAATAATTAAGTACTAATATTTAAATTGTCCCTGGTGGCATCTCGCGAAGTGGCTGTCGGAAGCTTTTTGACTGCTTCGGCACGGGACCGGCAAAGGATATGAGCGAGGGACTTCCATCTGCGGCGAAACGTCCACGCACAAGCGTGGGGGCCAATAGATAGAAAATCCGGGCTGGGGAAGGATAGCGATAAATAAGGGGAGTGGAGAAAACACTACAATAGGATACGGGTTGCAAAGCATAGTTGAGCATTAAGCTGGCGTAAAGTTACGCCAGATAAAGTACGGTACATTCTCTTTGAACAGCAACAATAAAAGTTAAAAAAAATATGTTGACCCAGATACGCCGTCACATACAGCTGTTCAGAATTCTATCCATCTAGTTAGCGCCTCCCATAGGATTCGTGGGTTCGTTAAGTTTAATTTAGTAATAATAACTGTATTCAGAAGACCCAGTATATATACCAGCCGACCATGTTTGCAGATTAGCCACAGTTAGTAGCTGAAAGCGATTGTTGGCTGCCTGCGTGAGAAAAAACTGCAACGCGTTAACGCGTGATGTACTTTCGAAAGAATCCGTCTCTTGCGAAACTCGAAATATTTATTTCCAGACCGCCTTGGCATCGGCCTGATGAATAAAAAACAACACGTGTTCAGTTCAGGCCAGTCATAGGTAAATGAGTGTAGATACCTTTCTCTCACTGATTTACGGTTCATGCCTATGAACTTTATGCGTTCAGTTCACACGGTCCGCGTATTTACCTGCTACACTTGTAAAATTTCCTTCGCCTGCTGCAATAAACGGGTTATGGTCGTCTTACCGTATACAACAGAATTATAATGAGCCATGGTGAACGAGTCATTTAGTGTATGGAAGCGTCGTTTTGTCCTGCTCGTCTTAATGTCCTAAATTTAAATAATTAATTTCCGCCCGACTAGGATAGGGGCTTCTTCATATATCATTGATATCCTTTTTGTGAGGTTCGTGAAGAAGCGCATGACTCTTTTACTGATAGTAAGTGAACCAGTGAAAGCAAACTCTTTGTGCTATGATAAGTGTCTCTATGGCACGTCTGTCTTGCTTGGACGAATTTTAAGAAACTCAATTCAGATCAGCATGATCAAACTATTTCGAGTAGTTGGGTACTCCCTACGAGAGTAATTTTTATTTAGCGAGAAGATTTTACCTTGACCATTACTCGGTGAAGGTATGTTCTTATAGGAAACCACAATTTGCTACCTGTTACTTGGCGAGTTTATCCCACTTCCAAAGCAGCTCACATTTTATCCATGCTCTCAACAGATATGCTCGTCTATTGATCACTTCCTCGCAATTTGTGATCATATAGGGCTAAAAAGAGGAAAAAAAATCCGTTGATAAGCAATACGCACTCATCAAGTGAGCGTATCTGTACTGCGTCTGTACGCAAGCCATATAACGCCGAACTATACCAACATCACCGTTCAACTTCACTATTTTCTGCGGTCTGTTTCAGCGTTCTGCTCTGTTATAGGCTGCTTTGGCTTGTCATGAGATCTTTGTATCTGAACTGGGCAGCTCGAGAATTGCTAAGGTTTCCACAACCTGTTTACCCCTCGAAGCAGCACCCTAGCCAGTCTAACTTTTCAGTGACGTATAGCCAGTTTGATTCGGGACGAATAGAAAAAAACAAAGAAGTGAACGAACAAAAAATTCTTCCGGTCGGAACGTTGAATCTACGTTGTCGTTTACCGTTAACGTCATACATGTAGCACGTATGTTTCGCGAGTAGGCGATGCTCGATGGGCTCAGACACTTAGTCGTCGCATTGAATCCCGATCACTATTCTATCACAGTTATCTGCTGTCTGGCCCTGTCCACGCCTTATTGAGCAGCAACGGCTGCTACCATCCTAGGCGATTCGGTCTTTTTATGGCGGGAGTATGGTCGTGATTGAGGCGGCAATCTGACCCGGAAGCAGTATCGAAACCTTGACCTGCGTCTGCTTTCCCGGCGATGTGGCGCACCAAATACATAACGTCCTCACGGCCCGCTAAGCTATATACCATACGAAGCAAGCGAGCAGTCTCAGCCCTGTTCTCTAGCTAGGTCAGCAGCTAGGACAGCAATAGCAGAAATGCCTTCTCTGTGGGCAGGCTGCTGAGGACCGGTGACTGGCTTCCCCGTTCTAGTCCATTGTTGGCGACGAGAGAAACTCACTGATATCACAGAAGCAAGTGCTGGTAGCCGGTAGCAGCAGTAGTCGCTTCGAGCACCACTCCTGTCTGTAACCGTCAAAGTGAGTCGATCGAAGGTGGGGGGTCGGCAATCTGCTGGTTCCTTTTGGCGCAGTAGCGGTTCTGGTTTTTATCTCGAATCGTAGCAGGCTGAGTGTTAAGGCGTAGTGAGACTGGTGGAGGTGGTGAACGGTGCACAAAAAGCGTTAGGTAGCAAGCTCCCGGTAAGAAGCGACGAGTACGGACAGGGGTTGGCCGACAAAAGGCAGCGGACGAACCACGCAGGAATGGAGCAGCGGGAGCTTATGGCACAGCCACCATAGTCGCTGGAGAACTCCGCGGCGACCGCGGGAACCCTCTTTCCAAGGCGGTACTTCGGGAAGACGACTCGTCCTCTGTGGGCGGTAAGAGCATTGGTTGGCTCGTCTAAGCACTTGAGCGCCGCTCGCTAAAAGCTGCCAGTCGGACCAATGAATCCTGCGCTCGTTGGCAGAGTGGATACGTGGAGAGTACCGTAAACCGAAAAGTGCTGCGAACGGAAGTACGAAGAGCGGCGGGATGCATGCGGCGCCCAGGGGAGTGGCGGCTAGGGATATCTGGCAGTGATGTGGTAGCATAGAGAAAGCAGCGAACCTAGAGTATAGTGATAGGCTTCGATTTGGCCCGTGTTCCGCCGTGATGCGTTTGGGACTAGTAACAGGGAATGGTGACTGGTGAGTGTAGTGGGAGTCCTAGTGAACTCATCTGGCTGCTGCTGCTGCCGAAGGACCGTTCGCTCGATGCCTGTTGCTTGCTGGCTACCGGAGACTACTTGCTGATTCGCTCGTCTGGGGGCGTGATCCCATTTTCCCTCGGTGGGTTGGTGGATGTGTCGTCGTCCTCCATCTCTTCCGTCTCTTTACTGACTGGCGGCTAACTGGCCGAACTGACTGCTCAGCAGCTTGACTATTCTCAGCTAGCGGTTTAGTTTCTCAGTACCTTTAGTACCCAGAGCTGTAGCCTCCGTCAATCTAGTAACTTTCGGCGTTCAGCGCTCGGCGGCGGACGTTCCCACAGGATCCTTATCGTCCTTGATGCACTTCCGTATCGTTGCTGCTGCCCCCGCACCACCGACGACCCAACGACCTTCGGTGGCAGTAAACGAAGCCGAAGCCGATGCTACCTAATACCTTTTCATCTCATGCCCTTGTCACGCCCTTTCTCATCCCGCTTTTGGTCCCTTATACCGCATCCTATTTGTTCCCAGTGCGGCCTTTACGTGTCCTCATGTACCGACTGCAGGTAGTGCCGTATTATACCGAACCGCTCCACACATCAAGCTGCAACAGCGGTTGGGTCGCATAGGAAACGACGAGCAGTAGGGTTTGTGTGCCATCGTTGCCTGTTTGAATGCCAGGCAAACTACCTCTCTTGCTGGCCGCTCTAGATTGTGTACTTTTCTACCTGCACCAGCAGCAATAGCGGAGTGAAAAAACGAACTCTATCTGTCTGAAGTCTGGGCAGAACCCCATTTTGGCTCATTGCCCCTCTACTCCTTGGAACTCCTTCTTTCCCGTTTACCTATGCAACGAGCTCAGCATGTTCCTCTGGCTGTCTGATTCGCCATTTCTCATCCGCTTGTGTTGTTCTGTTTTTCTTTTTTTCTGTCTTGCTTTCCTTTCTTCTTTCATTCTTCCTGCTGTCTGTTTCTGTCTGCTCCATACTCTATCCCAGCTTATATGCCACTCAGTACAACCGTAGTGTCATGGTGCCCCCAGTTACAGGACGGTGGTGACGAGACCAAGCCATCCCGCAACAAAATGGCGGTGATGGCAGCAGCAAACCCAGTGATGTTTCAGAGATTTTTCATCATAAGTTATTGCCTCTCTTTCCTATACCCCAGTTTGCCTAACCGTGGCCGCTGTTTTCCGTCGCGGGAGATCCCTGGCGGTTTGTAGCCGGGTGACTGCCAATTCCGCGTTCGCTAGCGCCATACGCAATTCGTGTTGTTGTTAGCCGTTAGAAAGGAGACAGTAGCACGGACGGGCCGCTATGTCAGCGATCCTCCGACGCATCACTTTAATGTTTAATCGCTGCTGAATAGATACTTTGACGAGCGGTTGCCGCTTGGCCGCTTATGTTCCGCGTTGAACCTTCTCTATTTTCTCCTCATTCCTTAGAGTCAATGACACAACTCGTCCTTGTTTCATGTTCTCCCCCTGATAGAGGCTTTCGCTTTCTATCGGCTTTCGTCAGTCCTCGGCTGAGAGACACCATTCTAAGTATTCGGGCTGAGAGGCACCATTGTAAGTATTCGGGTGAGGGCAGTGTTGATGCCAGTTGCGCGCTGTTTCTCGACAAAACGAGGGGGCAGCAGACCGTTGTAGAACAGTTAGCTACGATAGGATCTGACGATACGGTCGGGGCTACGATAGGTTCGCTCGAGGCCGACCTGGGGCTTAGCTGTTGAAAACACTCAGCCAACCAAACGAACTTGCAGCACCGTCTGGACTTGGCGAGCTCTTGGCCTTTCATTACATTTAGTCAAACCGGGTTGGCTTAAGGCTTACGCAGGAGACAATGGTAAATGACGGGGCTGAAGTATTGTCTGTCCACTAAAAAATATACACTTCGTGCAGCGTCGACTCCATCCTGCCGATTAAAGCAGAACGAAGCGGTTGAAACATTTATTATTGAGCGGAATAGAAAACACTGCAGCCGTGTTACGACGAGCTTGTCATCGTTGCCGTCAGCGTCATCCGCAACCGCCGTCCTCCGCTCCATTCCCATACAGCCGAAATGGAATTAGATCACTTTTCGTTAGTTGCGTCTGTTAGTAACTGATCTGTGTGTTATTTGTATGACAGACTGATAGACGGTGCCGGACCGTGGCTGCTCTGAAAAACGCCATGAGTAGTTTAAAAAAAAGCTGGAAAACTTGTTTCCTAAGTACTCTCTTTATCGTAAGCATGAACCACCACCTCTGTAATCACCGTAGCACGCCTCACAAACCGTTGTTCCTGCTAGCATAGAACCCTATAAGGTTAACAAGGCAAAAAGTGAAAAGAGAAGATACTGTTCATTACTGAAAGCCCATGTAAGCCTATCGAATAGCTTCAACTAACTAGGTTACACAAAAGGTATTGTTGATCATACAGTGTTATACTTAGCTGCAGATGAGCACTGTGAGTTTGATTTTCTCGTGCTTTGTAGTCTAACTAGAACTCTTTTCTTCAACTCGGCTTGAGTTTCGCCGAATAAACTGCAAAATGTTGTTAGTTGTCCAACAAAGAGGCATTACGCTGTAGGCTAGGCTGTTCTGTATCAGTGGGAACGTACGTGGTGATGCCTTGACGTGAGTTCGTAGAGAAAATGGCCCCTGTTAAAGCGTGCTTTCTGCTGCAACCACTTCTACAGGCGGCATTATTAGTATTATGATTATACTACCTACTGTTTTTTTCCCATCACTTCCGTCGTATAGACTTCTTCGTGTTCCTTTAGGCCGATCTAAGCGTGTCTCACTCACGTGACACCTTGTCTTATGTGTGCACCTGCACCTCGTGGGTGGTGAGTTTTATGTTGCGTCCTTTTCCATTAATGACGCTGCTACAAGTACTGTTTTTGCAGCAGCGAGAGCTTTTTCCTGTTGTTAAAAGATGACAAAATATCAAGCTCCAAATCCGTTCTTTATTATGTCCTGCTGCCCTGTGAACAAGCCTCTGGGTGGTGATGGTGGCGGCGGACGGCGGACGAGCACGCATTGCTGGAGATGTTACTACTATCTAGTATTATGACCTCTGCAACGGCGGCAGCTGCAGAATACGAGCATCAGCCGACGAACCGGAGCGGCCACTCGGGATGACCTTGTATCGCTCAGTTGGCTGGGTAGCTGGCCAAACTAGCAGGTCGGGCTAGCGGATCAGGGCCTAACGGACCGGTGATCAAGGCTACCAGACAGTTTCTGAGTTTACTTCACTACTGTGCTGGTAGGTGATCTCTCGAACTCCGCTTTTTCTTTGTGTTTCGTGTTTCGCCTATTCTCTACCTCATTCTTTTTCCGTTTCTTGCCATCACACTGCTTCTGGCTTCGTTCACTCTGCGATGGTTGTTCCCGGTTAGTTAGTCTTCGCTGTCGCCGCCGCCGCCTCCGAGTCATGACTTCAGTAGCAGGGACTACTAGGACTTCGCTTGACTTGGGCTTATCCGTTTGGTTGGTTTCGTCTATCGCTCATGGTTCGGTAGAAAACGTTACGAGGACGAAGGCGGAACCTGAAAAAGAAAAGCATGGAGTAACAAAGAAAGCAGGGAAGAGGGAGAGAACATTTGGCTGATACCCACCCAAAAGGAAAGGTTTTCATAATAGCTTCAGTGAGCTCACGTAGCTATACTAACACAAAACCCCAAGAACACAAGACCGCCACTAGTAGCTTGCGGGTAAACAGTAAAGGAGGATAAGCAGAGCTCGACTAGGGGAGGTCGGCTTTCGGAGTAGTTAGGCGGCAGGAGAAGTGTTTGTCCGCTGTCACGCTCAGGTGTTGATTCTGCGCAGGAACATCTGTCTTTTCTGTGACGCGACCACTATCCGTATAGACACACTGTAATGGCGGCAGCTACGTAGATAAGCTGACGCTAAGCAACAGTAACGGGAGCACTGACGCTGCAATATAGCAACAGCAGTCGTTGCTATAACAAAAACAACGTCCTTCTCGACACAGCTTAGACTACTTGCCATCTCCTAGACCATGGATGGACGTAATTGTTTTAGTGGTCGTAAGCTGTCTATCTGCTAAAGCACCAGCGCCGTTAACTGACGTGCGTGCGTGCGTACGTGCGTGTGTGTCTACCTCTATTTACGTTTGTGATGTACTTTTGTGGCACTGATGATGCAGTTGCATAATTATTGCGAATCACTGCAAAATCTAACGACGAAGATGAGGAAATGAACAACAACAACAACGAGCACGTTGGATCGATGGCGCGTCCGTTCAAACCTCGTTTCTGCATGATTGTTGTATTTTCTGCCTATGTATTTATTTGGAATCGGGTAGAACCATACGTAAGGCACGTCCATTTATACCGATATTATCGTTGCTATTGTTGCTAATTGTCATTTAGGTTATTCCGCTGTTGTCACCACCTGAGTGGAAAATTTGTTTGAAACGCTATTGCGAAGGCTTTGCGGAGAGGCTCTTGTGACAGGAGTCGCTCTTCTAGAATACGAGCGAATACTATACGAACTTCAGATATTGTCACGGGCTGCACGCCGTAGACTTTGCGTGCACATGCGTACAGGAGATATACGCTCGTCTTTTTGGTTTTAGGTTGAGCCAGGTTCCTTGCTTTGTGGAAACACTTTTGGAGTATATATATATAGGTTATATCGTTGTTGATTAATAGCGTCAGCTCTGGACCATTATTTTTTCTGCTCCATGTCTAACAAAAAAACAGCGCAAATTTCAATGACTGCATGAACGGACCCGAATGAATATTCAACAAACAACGAACTGGAAGACCGCCCAAAACGTGTTCGGAACGTGCCTGTTCCATCGGATCAAGCTTCAGTGCCGTGTAGCTATAACCGTGAGCAGCTTGCTGTTCTGTTGGTAGCGGACTTTCACACATATTACCACCCTTCAACAAACGCTACCGTATGGAACGGAAGCTAACGTGTGGCAGAGTGACAGGGTAAGCGTACAAGTGGGCAGATCTACATACAAGATTTGATTTGCCGAAATTTATCGGTAATGCGGCGGAGAACGACATTCATCGTGGACCCGAAATTAAGCATATACTGTTATTCTCTCTGATAACTATTGGAGTTGAATTAATACTAGGACATGAATATAGCCGCGACTAAGGTAATGTCCACATGAAATCGATGACGTTAATCAAGCCATCACTGTGACTCAACGTGGTTCATTTCAGCCTCGTCCGACCTTCAATCGATAATAAGTAGTGGATATTTACAGAGGTGACCGATGACTATGTAAGGATAGCAATACCTAGCCTGAGATGGAGAACCGGCGAAAATAGAATGCGATTTAAATTCGCATTTTCTATCCCTGTTTCGACGGTACGGCGACACCTGCGCAAAACTGGGGGTAATTCCGAGAACACTTGATTATGATGAGCCAGTTTACCAGCGCCCGTAAGCCACCAAACAGAAGTAGGGCAAGCTCTCGGGGCAAGATGGAAGGGTTAGCGCAGCGGCTGATACATATAGGCGGAAGATGCCCTTACCGTCCCGTAAAGTCAGCTGCAATGACTCGAGCGCGTCTCCTGTTGCCTTTTTCATATATGGCCAGACAGCTGGATGGCTGATTCACGTCGGAAACGTCGATTTTCCCATTAGAGTAATATTAATGGGCAAAAGAGGTTGTCGTTAAGGGTGAGACTGGCTGTGCTCGTATTAAGCAATGTACACTATGGATATATGTTTATAGTACATATTGTAGCAAAGTCCAGTGTTTACTCTCTCTATTTAGTCGTGGCGCTCTAATTGTTTGGCGCTTTGATAGATCGCGGTGTTGCTAACCACCAACGTGGCTCTATGGTAAAGCTTCTCGATGAAATGTGGACCTTTGACTGAAGATAAAATCATTGAAATTTAGTGCTTGTGTGTTAAGAGATGTTTGTCTATTCTGATGCTTTACCAAGGCCCATGGAAAAAGCATATATCCTATTTTAAGGATACCTTGCTAACACTCGCAGGCCTGGAACAGGATGTGCTTCTAGCTAACAATTAATAACCAGTTGATCGAATTTTACAGTAGAGATTTAATTTTATATCTTAAACTAATGATCTGGCTTCATCTAGAAATAATCGACTAATGTTTCAAAAGTCATCTATTGACTTGATCCTGCCAGTGCGCAGCCGTCGAGGCCACTCCTGAGGTATCTGTTAAACCGTTAGAGTTCCAGTTCGTTGTTTGTTACCTATGAAATAAATATTGAATTCGTTTCTGGAAAAACGGTTAATGAAATAAATGACAGTAGCTGTGTACTATTTGCCTATTTCTGGAGGAGATCCAAATGAACAATCTGTAACTATTGTATGTTTGAAGAAGTTCACCGCTAAAGCTCTACAATAAGAACATGTAACAAACAGCAAACAAATTCAGTAAGGATCTTTGTTTACTGGACCAAACAAAAAAACCTATTCTATCTAAATAAAATGTAGATTGCCATAGGTTAATTGTTCGACGACAGGATTTTTAGCTATGTGTGCGTTTTTCACTTACCTCTATTCGTCTAAAATAAACACTCATTAAAAAGAGCAATTGGACATTTACTCAAGGTAGATCGTGGTATAACAGTTATCTTGTGGATACGAATTGCTCCTGATTATCTTTGTCCAACCCTCTAAGTTCCGCCAACGTTTGGCCAAGTGGAGCCTTTCTGCCCCTTTAAGTTACCATACGGTTCAGCACTAGCTTCTCTTTTAAACACCAGTAAATGAATACACGCATTTGTTTTTCTTTTACCCTACAAGCAAAGCAGAGGTACATGTAACGTTTGCAGTCAGCTTTTTCTGTGAACGTTTCTATGGGGTTTTAAAAGTCGACATCAATAAACAGATGCAACCATCCGCTAACGTATCTACTAGTCAACAAGATCATGCGCGTAATTATACTATCTTTAGATATAATCGGTTGTAAAAGATACGCACCGTACACTACTCAGTACTATCCTGTTATGTTTTCCTATTCCACAATAGACATTGCGAATGACTGCTTTCTTCTGAAGAAAATCGCGTATTTCACCAACTGTGTAGAGCTTGAAAAGCTAGGAAATTTCGAGGATTTTTCTCAGACATGTGGTTATCTTGTTATGTTTTTATCGTGTCGGGGCTTAAAGATCTCTAAATTGAAGTTATTCTTGAGACATATTGGATTTATATGGCACGGTATTTATCAGAACCTATACATTATGTCTTCTATTCACAAGGGATCTAATAGAAAGTTTGTCCTCTTCTTTTACGAATTAACCAAATCTATCTCTTAGCCATGGCTGTTCCAACTAACGAAACGAACGTAAGTATCAATGTATTGATCTGCAATGCCTATCCTGTCATGCAGATATCTTCAGCTTCGAATATAGCATACTCCACTGTCGTTTTTTAGGCGAACTATTAATTGACTACTGTAAAATATACGTGGCTAACTGTTGAAACTTTACGGACCATACAGATTTGTATTTAGAAAAGCAGACGTACCAAACGCTTAACCAATACTAACTAGAGCGATAAAGGAGGGGGGAGGCGTATTTTTTTTTTGTTTTGTTTCGTAATGGGTTTTGCATTCTCAAAATGCGTTCCATTAAATAAATCTGAAGGCCATAGGGCGGGGGGGGGCTCCGTCAGTTATTTCCCTAACCCGCAATTTAAAAGGTCCCTCACTTCTATGTTATCTATTATTAGGTCAAACGACGAATGTTCTAACGAGAATGAGCGTATGTATAAAAATCACTCGTCGCATGTATCTCGTTGACGTACCGTAAACCGTAACACTACATGATGGCCACTTGGGTTACAATTAGGGTTTGTTGAAGGTCGCACAGTTTTTCAATTAGTGTGGTTACAATAGAATCAATATTAATAATAATACCTGATAAGGCGCGAATGACGAGGGCAATTGAAGACGTTTGAAGGCATCACAATTTTTGTGTAAATTGCGAATGTATTTAACAATGACATATACAGCGTGCTTTCATACACGAATTCATAAAGACACTGCTGAAGTGTAAATTCGCGGCGGCTCATTGCGACCTATGGCGATAGATGCTTCTGAAGACAGAGCAGTATGAAATAGTCACAAACTTCACAGAGTTCTTTGCGACTGCCTCTCTGAGTGGACTGACAGGCAAAGCCGACGAATTGTGAGCAAAGCCAACTGACCAGACTGCTTAGACGATAGCAAGAGGATTATAATAACATACATATACAGGGGCACTCGGTAACTGCGAAACAATTGCTCATAGACCTTCATATGGTCATTCCATATAGAAATTGTTGGAAGCACGTACAAATGCAATCTAATGGGTACTTGGTAACGCGTCAAGTTGATCAGGTCGCCGATTGTAGCTGCTTACTCGGATTGTTGTGCTTCAGTTCAGAATGACTGTTTCCTGAGACAAGAAGTTTCGCCCTTCTATGGCCTCGCAATCCGTTGATCAGCATTTCGCTTTGTATAAATACCTAATTAAACGTTCACACATATATGGTACCTTCGAGGCGTTATTTGAGGCCACCATTTGAGGCCTCTAAAACGCGTTGTGTTTCACCTCGATATCAGAATCCTTGTTTGTAGCAGTTTATGCGTTTGGCAAAGGAACTTGATAAAAAAAAAAAACTAATATTTACTTTTCTTATAATTTATCTCTGTTAATGTATTATGCCTCTATGATTGTTTCCCTCAGTATGTTACTTAATGAAACGGTAGATTTTAGTTAAACCTGGTGCACTTTAAATACGCAGCGCTCTCCATAAGCGTTAGTACGCTTCTTATTTAGCACTCACCCGTTCGATATTGTAACTCACCAGCTCGCCTCTGGTATGTCTCACGTTATGGGATTTTCGCATTTTCTTTTCGCCACCTGTCATAACGACGACTCTACCCGAGCCAGCGAAATAAGTAAAGCCTAGTTCGACCGTTGCTGCCAATAGCGCTTCGGATATGATTGCACTATGGTCAAATCCGTGTAAAAAAGTAAGCACAAGAGCCTACCCCCTGTGAATGGGACTTCGCGACGTTGGAAACGAGTGGAAAGGTCGGCAGTTTAGCTCGCGCCGACCGTCGGACGCGCCCTGAGGTGACCGTAAGCGCTAGAGAAAGGGAACTCGAACACTGTACAATACCACTGCCGTCACCGCTGTCCTTATTGCAGCTTAAAGTCTAGCAGGTTGCAATGTCCTCACGGCGCTGCACCCGGAGGTCTCGCCTTCACCTCACATCAGCACCAGTATCAAAACCAGTGGCAGTGGCATTAGTGATAGGTAAACTTTTTCCTAGACCAGCCCTTGTCCGCTTTCCTCTACTAAGCAGCCAGTTCAAGTTCCCGGTCCAGGACGAAGCGCCCTCAAAACTCCGCCGCCTTTTCCCGCTCATCGGATCTGCTACTTTTCGTTGCCCGGTCTGCTAGTCCACCAATGCGGTTCGCTCGTACTAGCCGTACTGTAGTGATAGTCGTAGCCAAGTGAAGCAAAGAGTAATTTAAAGGATCTAACCAGCGACCTTTCGCCAAAGTCGATCGATCGACTAACATGATTCGGTAGAATTTCACGGAGCCTCTACGCGAACAAGGTCTATCGACTGCTTGCTAGTTACTTGCCGGGATGGTCAACGCATGTGCAGAGAAATACACGATGCCCCAAAATGAAGAGGAAGGCTACCATTGCTGTGGCTAGCGCGGCCGCTATCGTTACCTTCGTCCTATTGCTAAAAGAGCTACGAGAGTAACAACGTAGCCGAACGTTGGTGGGCTCGGGGGACGTGCGCGGCACGCCGAGCAGCTACTTCCGAAGCCCTTTGACAACCCCTTGCTCCATCACTGCTCCCAAGAATTGCCAGACCCTCATCTGTCTCATTCTTCGCCTCCTACACTGCCAGTGCTACTGTCTGTTACCGCTTCCATTGGCACCAGCGGACGATGGAAAATCGGAGTATATGAGTTTCTGGCTTCATCTACCCTGTTACGGGGAACAAGAACGAGCGGCTGAGCGGTTTATAGAGGGGGCTGTGTGCAATGGCAGCGGCGAGCTTTCGCTGCTCCTGTGTCGACGTTGCCATAACGGAAAAACAGTCGGGCGACGAGAAGTAAGACGCGTGGTTTCCTTTCTAAGCATCTCTGATGGCTGCAGTGGCAGGAGTAGAAGCGCTAGCAACCGATTTTTTCATCCTGACCTCTTGTGGGTCTTTTATAATGAAAGGGTACTCCACGTTGGCGATTTCAATGCCCTGAATCCCGAAATGAGCTTGCCAGCTTCTCTAACTGGCAAGTGCTGTTCTCAAAAATTTACTCTTATAATAACAATACTAATTCCATGCACTACGCATCGCTTTTCGCGCAGCCAAAGCATATCGACGAGAATATTGGCAGTGGTTACAATAATATGGTAAGGGCCGTATCGACAGCTGTTCTAGGGATATAACATCGCTTTGAGGCCAACATTCCATCTAAATGCGCAATATTATCTCAATTCTCTCCAGTGTCGTCGCTCTATTGCCTCTATCTTATTTATTCCATGCCTCTATTTATCTTCACGAACTTATGCGGGTATCTATATGTGAGTGCAATAAAGAAAGCGGTAATATGGGCTAAGCGGAAGTGTGCTAAAGGGCCTCAAAAAAACTACGTAGGCTGTCGTCATTTTTTCAGAGTGGGCTATACAATATAACAACCACTACATCGGTTCGGCAATTCCTGGTTCTATTTTTATATTCACAAATATTTCTAGAGGTCCTAGAAAGGACTGAAATACCAATCACAGCTGGTAAACGTTGATGCACGCATATTATACCAAACTCGTATAGCTGCAGACAGATAAACACAACATAGGATGACATCACTGAAGCTGCCACCAACTTCTGTTTGGAGTGTAAATCAATAAAAAAAAATTTTACCAATTACTAGTTTAATCATTTATTGTATAATGGTCGCGTGGAGAGAATGTGGTGTATTAATCTGCAGGACAATAGAGATGTTAAAGTAAAACTCGGGGGTACTTATTAACCCACCAAAACTGCAAGGAGAATTATAAAGTGCTGCGATTGATTGGTGTTGCTTGCACCTTTCTCGTGTAATCCATTCCTGCCGGGTCGAAATGTTGTCGGCTGCTGGGGGTTTACTGGGTGGGGTGTCGATTAAGAATAACGAAAATTCGTACATCGGAGATGGCAATGCCGTCTCCAGCATTGCTGGTTGCCGTTTTTGTTACTGGTAAAATTATTAAGTGAGATTATATACGTTTAGCGGTGGTTAGAGCTACTCCACGGCCATGAAAGAAGATAAGGTGCTTTCGTTGGTTTGGTCGATACGACAATCTGGCAGCTGGTCTGTAACCCGAAGGCTGGGTGTAGCGGGCCTAACATGTAGTATTTAGGAAGTGGGGGGTGGGGAGCCTCGGAGAGCCAAAACAAACGACATGCGCCATACTCAGGTGTCAATGCCTACACAACGCTCCGACGTTTAATGGAAGAAGTTCATAGACCCGCGCCCTCAGAACAATAGCAACTGCAGAAGCATTTAGCCGCCATTAGAAGATAGCAGTGCCACAGCCGCCGACTTTTCTTCCCGAGGCGTCAGTGAACCAACGTGATGAATCCACAAGCGCGCTTTCACAAGCGATAACGCGTATTTTTGCACCCGCAATCATGGTGATAAAAGCCTCAATAGCAGCAGAACTGTTGTCAGTAATAGTTAGTGTTGTGGTCACCTGTATATAAAACTGTTGTATAGCACGGTACGTTCAAGGCTCAGCGTTTATCATGAAGGGAGCACAATTAGGTCATCAACAAAACTTATTAGACGGACCATGCATATGACTTTAAATGCATTCGCTTCGATATTCTGCAGCATCGCCATGAACGCTGCGACCAGCATTAGGTTCAGCATCATCGAACTAACCGGCCGACGAAGGAGTGAAGACTTGCGCACGTTGTCACCTTGCTTTTCCTTGCGTCGCACATTTAGGGCGTTTCCGGCTCTCATTCAGATGCCCAGATCCACACAATGCCATTCTACCGAGTGTCGATTCCGAGTCGATCTCTACGTTCTTTCTCTGCTAGCTTTTTGTGTTGCCCATTTTGTAGTAGGGGCTTGTAAATGCTGACTCTTCTACTGTTGTTGTGGCGTCCCTCTAAATGTGATTTGCAGCTGTGCCCGTTTGCTCTTAGTCACGTTTCTCCGCTTTTCGACGTGCGGCCATGCATAAGTCTCTCCCGGGGGCCATGCTCATTTCTTTACGCTTGCCAGCACTTAGTGAAACTTGCTTTTGGATGCCTGGATAGCGGACATGAGCACTTCACGTTGTTTCTTTCGTGCCTGCAATGCTTCAACAATGTGAGCGTCTTCCTGCGTATATTGCCTACGATTTTTCGCTCCTCCTGTCAGTGCTAATCTTCACCAGCGTAGTCGCATACGTTGGGGGGGTCCTAAGGTTGTATATTGCCACCGATGTGCGATTGCCACCTGAGAATAGGGCCTCTTTTATCCAAAGGCAGGGGCGCTGAGACTTACGTCCCTCTAAAGGGTCCTGAGTAGATTTCACGATTTTCACTAAAAACCTCTATCTCTATCATTCATGCTGGTAGCATCCTTAGTGGGGCCTCCGGGAACAAACATACGGCGAGAATCGAAATACCAAAGGCGACCGCTGCGATTACAGGATAGAGTCTGCTTGTGACTGATTGCTTCTTTCCTTGAAAGTTGGCGTGATCAAGTAGTGCATCGGAAGGGTAGACGAGAACACGCTCTCACAGGACGCTACCACTGTTTTTTCTGAAGCGAAAATCAGCTTTATCTTTCAGTCCAGCGCTGCCTCTTTCGACAGTGATCATCCCAGAAAAAGTACCCCACCGAATACAGCTAAATTATGTTCCTATTAAAGTTGTTATATTACTAAATCCAATGACTAAATCGATGTAGATCACAAAAACCTAGTTAAGTCCGTTAACTTAGTAACTTTAAACAGCTCTTTACATTATTTACTGTCATTTTCTAACAACTTGCGCATATAGTTCAAAACTTCGGCACATGATCGCATTTTGAAACTCACTCTTCGAATCTACATAGAGCGCATGATGTTTATTATCGTGCAAAATGTTGTGTAAAACGTTACTGCAACGCTGTAAGATTTACCCACGCAACCATCGGTTAATACTACATTGTCAAATATGACCCCTTAGCCTCAGTGTGGTGACAATTCCCAGTATCCAAAATGCACCTCGCATGTGTTCCTAAGGCTTGCAGGCATACACATTATTATCTAACCAACACGAAAACCGCCTTTTTAGTGACAACGTGCGTGCAAAGTTTACGCCATCCTGTATGTATGTTTATGTTAAAAGATATTGCAGATGAGCTAACAGGTCATGATATAACGATTGATGCTACGTGCACTAAACGATGAAAAATTGTTTTGTGCGACTGTATCCTGTGAGCCTTTATGGTTTTAAAACAATTGCGCTAGCTTTCTTTCATCGTCTTTCTACATCTTTCATTCACGAATTTTCTACATGAGCGCGGCTACCGCTGTTATTAGAAGCAGCGCGACAAACGACAGAGAATCGAAGAATTTTCCTTTTTGTTTTTCGCTCGTTGTGAGGGTAGTAAACTTGAAAAAGCAGTCAAGCCTTGTTCGACTGAATGACGCGAGGTAGGTTTGAGGGTGTCTGTCGGCTGAAGGCATCTCTGCTAACCCACTGCTCGGTCTCCTTTGGCTATCCTCTTAGTGACTCCGAACTCGTAGCAAAACCTGAAGAGCTCCGTCACTATCTCTTTCCTTTTTTTTTTCATTTGACCTTCGGGAGGTTCAATCGGAACAGTTTAATTCCGAGGCTAAGAGGTTCGTATGAAAAGGGTATGAAACGAGAATAGCTGCTTCGAAGAAGTGCTATTACGACTAGAGCAGGGGGTATGGCAGTTGTGCTAGTCGTAGGTTAAGGCGACTGGCCCGTGGCTTGGTACTTGCCGTTGTTCCATACCGGGTTAAGCGGCAGGGCACTTGCCCTGCGTTTGTCGTCCTGTCACAGTGCCAGCTGCTAATAGTAGCGCAGCCATCAGGAGGTATGTCCATAGAGGTCTATAAAGAGCACAGAAATAGCGGCGGTAGTAGCACAGGGTGCTCAGCTAGATGGGAAGACCACGCGGTGCGGGGTTCATGGAGGCCTGTTCGAGGATGGGAAAGGTGGAGCAGGAGCTGGGGGCCTCTGTTGGAGGCCGCCAACAAAACCAACCGTGCCAGTAGCAACAAAACTATCGACCAAACGGACGGTTGCTCGAGGTCGGGGCGTTCGGTCGGTAGGCTTTGCGTTCGTCCAGCCGACCATCGTGATGGGACAGCTCCCCAGAGACTCGAACTGGGAGAGAAGAGCTTACCTAGCTGGTTGAGGAAGAAAGGCTAACCCAAGCCGGAGCATAGCTTGGCATAGCTTCGTCCACCTTAGTGAAAATGTGAGACCCCTTGCCTGCCTCTGTCGTTCCCCTATACCTTTCCCTCAGAGCCTACTCAGGGCAAATATTACTCAGCTAACCATACAGTTTCTACCTGAAAGGAAAACTACACGGGACAGAAGTTGGCTTGCCATGATCGCTCGTCTAGCTATGCTGGCTTTGTGCTATTTGGACTAGAAGGAACGAATGCATCTAGCGAACAATCGACAGCGACAGATAGGAGCTCACATTCCGCACTGGGTAACTGTGATAATGCCTCTACCAACCGCACCAGCAGCGGCAGCGGGATATGGTTGGATTAAAGTCATCTTATTATCATCACTTTGGCCTCGACATGAAGTAACCGGAAGCAGGAAAGGAGCGTAACTATATATTTCTATATATATATAGAGAGAGGGGGGGGGGAGAACGTGAAGCGACTAACTTACTCTTGCCACCACTTACCCCCCAATTTGTCCGTCCCTTTTACTATGTACTATTGCGTCAAGGGCTGTGCGTACAATGGGTTTAACTAATCGATTCGTTTTTTAAAGGCTGCTGTTTTGTCATAATTGCGCGAACGCAGCTAAACGATAGCAATGTTAGATCATAAGAATTAGAAATGATTCTCACTGCTTGTTTACCGTTTAACTGCAATTTCCTCTATGTATATGTTAGTCAACCAATGTCCTTTTGTTGTCTGAATTGTGTTGAGGAACCTATCATATGAGTGAAACTCGACGTGAACAGGATTCTGGATCACTACTGGACCATTTCATCGGTTCTTCGTGAGATGAACCCTGTGACAAACTAGCCGTACCACGTGATTGCTATAGCAGACGACCAGTTCTCGTGAGTAGAACGCGGCGGCGACAAGCGTACCAGGCTGACAAACCTACAGCTAATTGCTCCGATTATGAAGCCGTACTTGAAGTACGTACAAGTGCGACGCAATCGCAAACGGGATAGATGAAACAGACTGTTAACAAAGACTCCGATATACTTATTATCTCCGGCCTATTTTATTAAGATCGAAGAAGTGAATATGTCAAGCAAGATTCTCAAATAATTAGAGCCTCGCCAAAGAATATCCAATTATGTATCAATTTTTGGTCATTATGAATGTGTGAGGTTGCATTTTTTTCTCGACCGACCAAGAACGTGGCTGTGATGGCAGCGCAAGTCGTGTGATTAGATAAGGTGATAGTAGTTAAATCGATTATTTACTTAAAAGGAGGCACCTAACGCGCAGTTGTTAGTAACTGACAGCTGCTATAGTACTAGAAAGAGATAATTTGTGTTAAAAATATATTTTATTCCTTTTTTTATTGTGGTGTACCCACCTGGATGACAGTAGTTTTGCCCTACAAAATATATTGACCAAATCTGCCCTATGAACGAATCTTTACTTTTAGCTCTACTAGTCTGATTCTTTGCTACTATACCCTGTGCGACTCCTTTTTAAATAAAAATTAGGCTTCCCCCTCACAAATACTTGCTGACAAATCGAAGACTCAACTATACAGCCGATTCTAACAAGCCCAGTCCTTTCGTAGTGCTCCGTTTCGTCTGTATACGAAACACAAAATGCCTTACTTTAGTAGAGGAGTGCACAGAAGACACATGCGAGTAGTAGTTTCTATGGCCCAGTTGTGAAGTGGCATGCCAAAGACATTCGTACACGTATATGAAAAGAAATGGGAACGAAAAATAAGAGGTGATTGTGTGCACGCGCATACTTGCGTGCGTGGTGTTAATGTGAGTTTGTCATCACTACCGCTAGCATTAGTGAGTTACATCGGACAAACAGCTACTCCCGACACTTCCACGAAGAAGACTAGTTGTTCTCATTGAACCTTTCTGGTAATAAAGAGGATACAAAGTCGATGTTAGGACGTCCTACCTGCCACAGTCTTCCACCATCCGGAAAGCCGTCTTCCCGTTACACAAAATAATATGTAGAAATTCGTCTGCTCTTTGGGAATTCTATGCAAGACACTGCCATCACTTATCGAATGTTGTAATTGTTAGAAGACATCAAAGAGCAGATGGAATTTCGGGGTGGAATTACGAGGTGTTTTCGATTCGGGGGCATACCACTGTTGCCGTCGCGAATCATATTTGCCCGATTTGCAGTTGATGTACTTTTTGCATTCTCGTCTGTCTTAATTCTATTGCAGTTGCATTCCTGAAAACTTTGCATCTCTGAGATTATTATAATCAAGTTGGGTCGATGTACGACTTCATGTCAAAGAGGCTAAGACCTATTCTAACTTGCACGCATTTTCAATTTCAGTTCCTTAAATTATGTTTCGTAGTGCCATATGGAAGAAAATAGAATATGGTGAAACTGTCGCCGTGCTTTACTCACTATCTACATATTGATCCCACTGCAATAAACACCCGTATATTAGGCAAAAAAATCCAGTGATGGGCACATGTTTCTAGATAATATGAGATCAATGGTTATATTATAGACTGACTCATGGGTTATGTATTCTTTGTGAAGGGGGCAAGCGAATGCACTATGAAAAACAACAGCTAAAATATCTGGAATTTACTGTGTGTTATTGGTATTTGGTTTGGGCAAAACCTTTCGACAAAGCTGCCTTAGCAGAGAATAACATACGTCGAATTAGCTGTTTCTCTATCGTCGGCGATATTATTGCCGGATAGCAAATTATCGTAGATGGATAACAAAACAAATAGAAAAGTTAAAGAAACAACGAGGTTCTTTTCGTGGTCTGTCATCGTGAATTTTCCTAGAATAGCAGGATTCGTGTCGATTCTGCATGCTGGCTTGCTGCCCTAGATTTCTTTCCTTGCCTGGCTCACTAACTAATAACTGCTGTTCTGGCTCTTCGCAACAGCGGAGCCAACTTGAAGGCACAAGTAGCACAAGATAGAGGTACGCTGGTTCTCGCCATCGCATTGAGCGAAGTCCTTTAGAGAGTTTTAGTGGTGGCGGTGGTAGAATCTGTCAGCCTCGTGAAAAGGTAGAGTTCCGATTTAACCAGGTTGTTGGATTGTAGAATAGTGAGATAAATTGCAAAAGGCCCTTGAAACACGGAAAGATCTTAGCCTATCCCGGCGGCAATGGTGAGAAGCTCCTCGAAAAACCAGTCAAGTCAAACCGGAGCAGCCTGAGACAGGTCAGCAGAGGAAATCGGCTCGGACTGGGTTAGGTTGGTTTGGGACTCGACTAAAAAACCTCTTGGCTGCAAAGACAGCGACAGTTAAGAGAGGAGTTGTACTAGTGGGTGGTAGACTGTATTGTCTTGCGGAAAAATAGTGGTGTGCATGGGGTGCGTGCCCTCGGGGGCAAGACGGGGCTCTAGTACGGAGGAAAGTCTGTGCACGAAAAACCCGGCCTGATGTGGTTTACTTACCACTCTCTGCTCACTGTATTATGGGTGTTGTACAGGGTGACTGGGTTTGCTTTTCTGCCAGTACTGCTGCTGCTGCTGCATCTGAGATCTGGGTGTGGACGAGAGTGGTTCGAAGGCCTGGAGCGGGTGGAGGCTAACCGGCCTTCAACTCCGGTGCTGCCCTCAGGCAGAGCATTACTTCAATAACATCCGCTATCGGTGGTTCACTGTTACTGCCAACAATAGCGCAGCCTGGGTGTGTATGCCCCCTGTAAAACTGCTGCCGCTGTTGCTTTGTCGGCTGTCTATATTGTGCTGTACTGGGCTGTGCTGTGTTGAAGCACGGAACGAAGCTAAGAACGAGCAGCGACCGAGCCACCGACCGACCGCCTGAGCAAGATACCGAGCTACCCGATCTCTATCTACCACTACATTGTTGTCGCTACGCGGAAACAAATTAAGAAACAAGGAGGGTATTACGAATTCGTGCTCACCACCAGCAAAAACCACGACTGCGAGTACACAGTGCTGTTGCCTGGCCACGACCACTTCTACCCGCAGCATCAGAACTGCCACAATACGGCAAATAGAAAATGGGAGAGACGCTGGACGAAGCGGGATTTCCGCGACCAAGGGCAGGATTGGAGGTTTCTACTCTTTATCGCTTCTGCTTGGTTCCCTACAAGTCTCTTTCGAGAAAGTCTCGGAACGGCCGGCTCGATAGACAGACAGACAAGCAGGCATGAAGGCTTCTCATTCTTTTTGCGGCGGACTTAGTTTTCGTAAAAAGGAGAAGGCAGCGTCAGCACACGGCACGCCAACGTCAGCGTGCATTCAAGGTGCCGATGGTGCCGACAACGATAGAGGCGTAATGGCGCGTTGCCGTGGGCAGACGGCAATTCATGAGATCGGAACGGAAACTCAAAGAGGGGACGCGCGAAAGACAAGAAAAATAGACAACGCTTTCTTTTCTGTGGACACTGCAGTTCTCATGGCTTCGTGTTCTTTTCCTGCTGTACCTATTCCCTTAATGCATTTTGAGAGATGATTCCTAACGGGGATCTACCGCACGACGTTTATGGCAGTAAGGCCGGCGATCTCACTGCCATAGGGAATTCTTTGGGCAGTCGAAAAAGAATGTTCCAAAATTTTGAAAACCCTAGGCTGTAATCGAGCAATACTGGTTAGGTATGGGGAGCGAACAACTCAGTCTGAAAATTGAAAAAGATCCTAGAAGCAAGCACCATTGCCCGTAGAGCACCTGAAGACCCTGCGGGTTTTCTAAGCGTGACGAGAGCGGAGAAAGCTAGAAAGCAATGTGAAGTCGTTTGCTCTAAGTAGCGCGTTGCTGGCATGGCTGCTGCCGATTCGTCTCTACTTGTGAGCCCCTTTTACGCATGCTCTCTTTTATTGTCCTGGTGCTACTCAACCCCCGGCAAAGTGTGCCTAGCCTTAGTCTCTTGACCAACTCACAATTCCGCGTGGTTACTTCGATTTTAACCTCAGGCATCTTTTCAAACTCGGGGGCCACTAACCGACTCACGGTGAGTCACCGTGGTTCCTCACTGACTTTCGTTCAAAGAATTCATCAGAACGATAGCCATCTCTGTGACCTCAGTCTGTCGTTCAAGCGATTGCCCTCCTCGTCACTGGGAATGCATGAACAACACAAGTAGAGACTCGAGAATAAATCAAGTACTTACAACTTGCGGTTCGGTTGTGCCTGTCAAACTGAATGTTCTCCCATGAATCGAGACTTCATCATTTTTTCCCATTGAGTTTGCCGCATTGCGTCTCTTTATCTCGGGGCGCGCATTTTCAGTTTTAGGCCTCAAACGCCAACCTCAGATGTTTCAAGCAAACAATCATAGACTGCAGAATAGATGGCGGGCTGACATGTGTCATGTAAGGCTAGCTCAGGAATAAAACATCAGGCTACGCTGTTTTTTTTCTGCTTCCCCCTCGACCTCCGCCGTTCTTCTCGGTTACCCTGAGATTCCACTTAAGAATGCGGCGTAACTAGAAAAATGTTGGCCTACGAAGAATCGCAATGATGTGTATGGCCTCCGTTGGGGGCCATCTCGTTGTGATACATTTTCTGAACTTCGTCGTAGCTCGATGGCCCGGGGCTTGTCACTGCATCGTTTCGCGTACACAGCCTGCTAGAACTAAGTCAGGTAGCAGTAACACGGGCAGGCAGCTATAGCAGCGAAACCAAGAATTGAACAAAACATCTTCAAAAGAACACGCCAGTGATATATACAGGAGCAGTGATTGCATGTAGCTTACTGGTACTTCTGTTACAGCGGCTACATTTTTTTATAGGTAACTTGTATCGGGGCGTTGGGGTTGTAGTACATTGTTGGTAATCTCTGGTTCATCTGGTTTACCTCTTTGTTCATCGCGCCTCGTATGGCATTCGCTTCCATTGAGATCCGCGTGTTCATTTATGCCTTCTCTTATATAGCAGCAGATGACGCATTTGTTGCAAGGTTTTATTGAGGCTACCTTGCTCCCGCTGCTATTGCTATTTTTGAGCCCTAGATGTCAGTGCGATCACAGACGACAGGTGAAAGCTGGTAAAGGCGGGTTAAAATGGTCACCATATTGCCACATTATTTCAACGGATCTCGGCATCATTAACACGTTCGATTAACGTTGTGCGTAAAAATTATACAGTACTTGCCTAGGGTGAGCGTATACAATAGCGCGATACAAGTAGATAGATATATTCTACTGGAAGTGCTTTCCTCGCCCGTGAAGTTCTTTATATGCACTTTATCGACAGTTACCGATGTAGACCCAGGTTGGGCTACGTACGGAGGCACTTCTGGCTAAACTGTTGCTACAGTTACTGGCGCGCGGTACCTGCCAATTCGCCCAATTCACCGTGATTCGTGCTCTTAACAAAACCGCCATGGCGGACAAACGGCAATTTGTTAAGGGTAGCGCAAATGTAAGCTCGTTGCATTTAGTTATAGCTAAGAAAAGAAGATTGATGGCAGCATTGTGCAGCGAGCTCAGCTAAGCGAAAACGTCTAAAAGGGAACAGCATAGACTAGAAACTGGCTGGCAGCAGAAAATCATCAGACCGATAGGCAAAAGCAGGCCAGTAAAAGGACTCTGCGCACCCAGGCCTTCTCTTCACTGGTACCTCTCTATTTCGCCGTTGTCGTCGCCATCGAACGGCCTGCGCCTGAACAAATTATATTAGAAATACTGCTGCCTTTGATCGTAGCGGAAGTCAGCGTCAACGGGGTAAAGCATCTTATAATGGTGAGGCAGAAGTTGCGTGTCGTCTAGCGATGGAGTAAGTACTGTCAAACTTCATCAAGTAATAGCGTTTGTTTGTTATTTCTACTTGGAGTGGATTATGCTACCGCAAAATGAAAGATGTTGCAAGGAACCCAACAGATATCGCAATTACAACCATCTCCACGCCCCGTCCCGTATGGCTTGTCAGTGCCAGCAACGTGAACCTGTATTGAAACAAAACTGGCGACGACAGTTTTCTGTTAGTGATATTGTACCGTGATGAAAGTACTGACAGATGATCCCATTTGCGAAGTTCGCTGGCTATTCTTAACGATTTGCTTTAATTGCTCATTCAGTAAGTTATCATGCTACTTTTTGAATATGCCCCCGACTATCCATCGATGATATATAATGGCCATATATGTGCGTTATATGGACCGTTCTCCAGGGCCAAACCACACAGGTACGGACCACAACAAATAGTGTCAACGATCGGCTTTGCGGCCAGTCAATGCGGTGGTCCACAAAATTGTCGCTCCATTGCTCAGTCGAATTGGCCGCAGTACATAGTACGATCGCGCAGACGTTTACGGACTCTGGTAAATCAGTGAGAACCATAAGAGCAGAAAGTATGGTAAGAGACAACCCTCATCTCTGAAGGCGATACGGACAGGCGCTACAAAGGGAGTGAGCAATTGGCGATAGAATTGTAAACTGACATGCTGGAAAGTAAGTGCCGAATCTGCTTTTTCTTTTACTGTCGTTGACACTACTATCTCAGGAATCCTGAAATGTGTGATAATGCGAGTCCCTGCTTTCGGGTCCGAAACCTAGCTCGGCGGTCTTCGGAAATCGGTCTATCGCCCAGCTGCTTATATTATATATTTCGAAACTCTAAGCCAGCGAAGGAGTGCTAGCGCTAGGAAGTGAATGGCACGAATGGCGGTTCGAGGACGAGCGGGGGCAACAAGAGCACCTGACGGAGATGGCGGGGAGGCTGAATGTTAGCAGGTGCTACTTCCCAGCTTGTAGTAGTACCGTACCCATCAGAAAAAGGAACTAGAACAGGAGAAGCAACGCATCCTTTGGGCTATGCGCTTTTCAGTGCAGTCCTTTAAGGTGCACGATCGGCTGAGCAGAGCAGCTTAAGTTTTGTAGTGATTTTGTGGGTTGGTACTGCTACTATTTACATTATGATTACAAGCAATTCCGTTCGCATTGGGGGTTGCCGGGGCGTCGTGGTGAGAAAGTTGTGTGGTCTAGGAAAGAAAATACAAGACCCACTGTTCCGTGACAGGGTGTCATGTGCCTAACGGAAATCGCGCCTGATGACTAGTCAGGGAGACAAGCAAAAAAGCAGGCATGTGGCGGTTCACTAGCTCTCGTTTAATATTACCGGTGAATGAAGCTGGCGGGGGCGGTGGTGAGCTAGAGCTAACGGTCGCCTGAAGGAATCGGCCTTCCGCGCATGCGAATACTGTCTTCCTCCTAGTGCCTTCATTGGTTAAGTTGGTGTAGTCGCTGCACTTGCTGCCTACCCAGCTTGTGGGCTTGCCGGTGGCTCGCGCAGAGCAGGACAGACAGAATGAGAAACGGGACATTGGGGAAGCAGTCCGTAAGACCACCATGAGAAAAGGAGATGAAGAAAGAAAAAGCGCGAGAAACTAGCTGAAGATCAGTGACTCGCCTGGCCGCCGCGAAATAGGACTGGTTGAACAGGCCACCGAAAAGCACTCCATCATCAGTAGCTCACAAAGCTGGCTAGGGAGCCCTAAACAAGCATAATGCTGCTGCTGCTGTTGGTCCAACCAAGATGTCTAGAACAACCATCACACGATAAGATTACGTACATTCGCGCCTATGGTGTCCTTTTCACCGGTGGTAACGGGTAACTCAACTATACGTAGGACAAACATACAAACAGGTTAACATACGCTACGGACCTCATACCGGTCCCATTCAATTGATGGTAAAGGTGTTACTCGTATATGTCGCTCCTGAAGCGAGTAGGGGCACGCTATAGAAAAGACCTTTATACTGTCCTTCAGATTTTTTGCTGTGGACAAATGAATCGATGATGAAGGACCAGTTTTTCTGCTGTACGGATACATCCTAACTTCATCATCGTCGTAATAGCCACTTCTGTGGTTTATAGATATCACCAGTATGTATATAGCAGCGGCAGCGATAGGGCAAAAGTTTTTTGACAGTTTGAAAATCGTCATTTTATATCTGTATGTACAATATACATTTACGAGTTGGCCCGTGTAGATATGGAATGTTTTCTATCAGTTATTTCTAAAACTGAATCTAAATATGGATATTTCAATGACTTTGTCTGTCATTGAAGTGTCCTTTGTGACAGATTGTGATTATTTAACATGATTACCGCGAACGTACGTCCAATTCGAAATCTTAAACTACGCGTTATTTTTTTCATAAAATAATTTGTTTATTATATATACATATATATAGTACGATAGTCGATAGCTGCACCCAACTGGGCATTAATAATGCTGTGGCCGTGCCACTAGAACCACTAAAATTAGAAGCGACTTGCTGTTTTCAAACAAACCATAAATGCGATCGAGATCTAACCAACAAGAGGTGACTGTGTATTAGAATGCTATCTAGGCAATGTCCTTAGGGTGTAGCTGCTACGCTAACCGTTTGCAACCTTACAAGGGAGACAGCTTCACTAAATATAGCAACCACGTTCGTGAGGGTCAGGTTGGTCTGTTCTAAGATATCTCACCCTCTTATCCTAAAGCTGTCCTTGTGGCAGACTGGTAGGATCCAGGTGAAGCACAGATATTTAACAGCTGCCGGAGAGATCAGCGATATTGGCTTTTCCTTCTCGTTCGTTGTAATATCTCTGTTCATTGCCTAGTTCAAATAAAGATAGACGCCGATGAACCGCTGGCTCGAGAGGCTAATAGAAAACCAGACGGCTGGTCCTCTGCTTGCAGTCCCGTTTCCTAGGCAGCTAGATCTCCTTTGGGTTGCTTTGTCGGGTACTGCCTCTGGACGACTACTATCTCTTAAATCCGCCGTATCCATCCGTAGGCCGGTCTGTCCTCGTGGACGCTAGCAGCGTCCGTCCATAGGGGTATGTTATTCGACCAGACAAAGAAAAAGAGACATAGAGGGAGAAAAGGAACTGGCCTACGCGGGGCGAGGCGAAGCAAGGTTGAAAAACCGGAACGGCGAGACAACGGTTGCCACGGCTGCCACTGCCCTCGTCGCCGCTTGTTGTCCATCTTCTCTGGCGGACAAGCAATCTCAATAATCGTTAAGGCTTGAGCGTACCAACAGCAAAGGGAGATCAACTGGAAGAGAAGGACTGGGCAGGGACAACAAAGGCAACTTCTTGAGCCGCCCGCTTCCTGCACTGGCCCACTCACCCCCCACCCCCACCCACATCCTTAACGCCCGATCTCCGATTCGTCAACGGACAAATCTAATGCATTTGCTCACCCTCATTTCTCGTAGCTCTCTTCCCTTTCATCGATAATTTTCTTCCTGCTGGGGTGCTACCAGTTTCGGGCAGCCAAAATAGGGAATCACGTGGTAAGCTTGTACAGGGGGCGGAGAAAGGGGACAAAAAAGACTCGAATCCGAGTTTCTCTCGCGTCCGCCGTTCCTCATCAATGTATAGCCACCAGCGACCGGTCTCGCCTCCGTTCCATCTCGTGTCATGTGCCGCGCACCATAGCTTGGTCGCCGGTACCACAACTGCTGCTTTGACCATGGCCACAGCAGCAGCAGCAGCTCTAGAGAAGACAGCATATAGCCTGTCGGTAGTACTGCTAAAGCCCCACTTCCGGTCAGTCAATATGTAGATCAGAACGGTCGGCTCAATGTAAAAACTAACCATTGGTCTCCTTACCAACGTGGGTAGGGAGGTGGTTGAACCAATGTGGCCTAAATAACGCTGTTCGGCTAAAAAGACCCTGCCAACTGTCGATCGGCCGATCACCATCTGTCCTTGATGACGGCGCTTGGGGGCCCTCTGCCTGATTAAATCAGCAGGAGATTCTGTGCTTGCAAACGGCCATTGGCAGCAAAATGGAATTTCGTTGAAGTCTGACAAGGTTCGTGGTCAGGTTGGACAAAAGCCTTAGTGTTTCATTTGCTTCTCTTTTCCTTTATGATCGTCGTGTGGTAGCAGGAGTAACGGCAGTGACGGAAAAAACAGAATCAAGCATGATTGGTCGCCGGCAGCGGTTGTCTCGGCGACGACCTTTCAGCGTCGCGTCTGCGGCCGTTTTCCAATTAGATTTTCCTTGTTGTGTGGGCTTCTAGATGGCCGAGTGGCCTACAGGCTATTCGTGAGTCGTGGACTGACCAGGCTAAGGGCTAGAGCTAGCGCAAGGCCTACTTTTGTGAACTACGATCAAGTCGCCCTCGTCATAGCCAAGACTCTCGTTTGTACTAACCGGTACCGAGCCCTAAAACGGCGAATCAAAGACAAGAGGAGGAAGAACGTGAACAGGACAATGGATGAAAAGAAGCATCCAGAATGTGTCAGGGTTGTGGGGGCTATGAACTTTACCTTTGTGGGTGCCTTGACATTATTGGTAAAGCAAGATGTGGTTCTCCTCTCTGAATCCTACGGAGTTTTGTTTGTTGTTCCGTCGCCATTTCACCAGCCTGGCGCAGCGCTACTGACCCTGACTGAAAGACGACAGAATAAAACGGTGAATTTATCTCGTAACTGCTGCCGCGTAATTTAAGGTCTTATCACATTCTACGCTGCACCCTTCAATGTCGTCCGGTTCGCGTGCTATCGACTTCCACAGCGGCCTATTGTTCGGTATACCTAGCCGTCATATCATCCATTGCCCCCAAAGCCGGACAAGATAGGTCGTCGTTTATTATGTAATATGTACGAAACGCATTATTATTACTACTATCATGTTGGCGTCTTTACTATTGATGCTGTTGAGGCAGCAAATTTTATCAAATTTTAAAATCTTATTCTTTTGGCTTTATCTTGAAGTATATTTTATCCGTATATGCATGTATAGATCTGTGTATAAAAAAGCACTCACATCTTATTCAGACCTTTGCTGATCGTAAGAAACTACATACCCATTTACAGTATGGTCCAAGCCAAGACGTGCTTTCGCAAAAAAAAAAAACAAAGGCTTTATACCAACCGCGTTAATAGCAAATTTTTTATACGGTAATGGCCTCCGTAGCGAAATAGCTGGCCTGTCTCACTTGTCACGGATCGCGTGTAACTATTATGCTGAGCTATTATTATTCTTATGGCTACTGTACTGGATCACACATAAAAGACTTCATAATCCAGTCTATTTATTCATCATCATTATCATTATTGACAGTCTTATGTCATTGGTATCGTTGATCTCAGACACACATGTATAGTTTTTTTTTTTATAACATTTACTAAACTTCCAGACAACGAAAAACGGAATCCGGAACTATTATTATAGCAAAATTACATATCTACTTGTATTACATAACTTCTACTCCAGTCAGGCGCATCTCGTGTTTGCACTGACCCCTTAACGATTTGACTCACTCTTTGTCTAGTTGCCGCGGGAGTTGATCCACGCGCCTAGTTTTTCCTTCTCCCCGGTCCTACATCCGCTTTTTTTACCTTTCGCATAATCTGCAAACAGCGTGTATTATCAGTTTATTTCAAATGGTTTGTGGTACTACCTGTAACTTGTATGTAATAACAGTACATTAGGGGGAGGTAACGATTTATTTTTTGCGACGATCATCGATACTGTCCCGCCCCCTTCTTTTTTCGTGCTACCTCATCCCCATTGCTCTGGGTTCAAGCCGAGTCGAATCAGTCCATTATTACCAAGTAATCGAACTAATCTGCGTGGTTGCACCCTACGTCTAGCTTCCCAGTCTTTCGATTCCTATAGCACGCGAGTATCAGGCAGGCGGGCACCAAGCTTGCCACGAAGTAGCCTTGTTCACTCGACAAGTGTCGAACATCGCAGCCACAGTCATCAGCAGGCTTGACTGCGTTCAAGCCCATACATTCTTATCTCAGATACATGATAGCTGCTGTGTGACGACTACCCAGCCTCCTGTCCAAGTGCTCGGCCTTATAGTTAAGAGGTTTCTCGAATGAGCGTCACTAGGCTTCTGCGACGTCAGGGGGGTGGCCGCTCAGGCCGCCTACTTCTCGCTCCCTCGTCGGCTGGTCTAAATCAGGAAAATGTATGAGGAATTAATGGTGGCAAGGATTCCTAATGATTTGCCGTCGCTGACAGCTGCTGCTACTGAGGAAAGTGCCGTTCCCGCAGCGGAATGAACGAGTCGACCCGAAGGCAACAAAGCTAAGGACCAACGGACTCGAGCCAGCCACCGCAGGCCACCAACCCGACCAGCAACCAACAGACCCCATTTGCCGTTGGCCGCCGATGTTCAGCTTGGGCTGTTACTGCCGTGGCTTAACTTTTAGCTGCTCCCTCTTTCGTGGCGATGGTTAAAAAAGAAATTATGAGGGTACGTCGGGACAAGCAGAAAGGGAATATTGTCCTTGCCTTCCGTCTCACCACTGCTACTGTCGTCGCTGTACGGTGTACAACGGCTTCAATAGGCGACAGTACGGGTTAGACCTGAACGATACAACAGGAGTGGAGCTTTTCGAATTGGCTTCTTCATGCCGTCGCCTCTAGTTGTGCTGTTTTTGCTGCTACCCCGCAACGTGCAGAAGTCCGTACCCACAGCACCATTGGCCTCATGCCCCCTATGCTATGGCCGTTTTCATAATGTGTCCACCTGGTGGAGAACAGACATCCGTGCGTTCAGCGACCGTATGGTCCTTCGTATGGCGTTTGCCGAAGTACAAAGTTGATGTGCAGCGGCCACTCAGGCCATACTGGAACTTCGTTAAAACAGACGTGAAATGCAAAACCTGGAACAGGAATGGGAAGTGGTTGGTAGAGTCGTATAGGGCGAATATCGCCGTTAGGGTCTCGGTCACGAAAGTATTTATTACTCAATGGTGATACGGCGATGCGATTGAGAGAGGTTCACCAGATGACCCGCAGTCTACCAAAACAGTGCGCACAGAGTGGAACACTATTAGACATAGGAATTGAATAGAAAGTGGGAAATTTGTAGTAAGAGAAAAGAGTGAATTAAGCTTGGTTTGGTATATATGCAATACCCGGTCGCCGCTGAGCGCATTTCTGGTATATGATTCTTAGCAACAGAATTCATGATGCTGTACAAGTAATCAGCATGAAGCTAGCTTGTATTAAGACGTTTGTTAAGCACGTCTAGGCTCGTGTCAGGCTGTATGAAGCATACGCTTGTTTCAATTACTTGTTTATATATTAACATTCCTTGTAATACGTTTTGATGAGCATATAGAAAAAAAAAAAAAGGAAGACTACTCAATTAAAGCATGTCAGAGTTGTACGTTAAAAACAATGGACGTTCTTGTCCCGTGAAGCTGTGAATACACATGATGATCGTACACAAGTATACAAATATTTGTTGTCCAATAGTTGGTAATCAATGAATGATTTAGTAAGCTCCGCATGAAAAAAAAAGGCTGATTGTTTTATTTAGAGTGGCCTCTGTTTGGCCACAGTCGTAAGTCGCGCGCTGCCGACCATCAATAACTTTAAAATTATTTAGTAATAAAGCGGCTAACATAGATATTGTTTGTTCTTTATTTTCTTGCAGGTAAGTGGTCATGCTTTTGCACAGTCAAAATTTGCCATCGCCTTTTCATCACGGCTATCTATAATTATGTATAGATTAGGAACGGATCAGCTTTTACTGTTCATGCTTATTACAACTACTACTTAGGCCAAAATAAGCCTAAGTTTTGGCCCTGCGCGTGTTAGACGTTACATCGCTTATGATAGCTGAATTCAGCTAAATGCTGGTAGATCGGATACATGAAAATCATGGTTAGGCAATCGCGAACAGACAGCAAAGAACGTCTATTTGATCTGTGAAGTCAATATTTCTATACATGAGCTTTTCTCGACGCCCATAGCAACGATGCGATAGGTTGTACTTCGTTACATAACTTAAACGATGACTCAGTCGGTGTTGCTCAATTCATACATTGTCTGATAGGCCAACTATCCAGTAACAGTAACTAAGAGTGGTGGGCTTTTTTGAGGTGGCAAAATAAATGGCCAACAGCGGATTTTCACTATTGTTGTACTGACGAAACGTGACGCGCTATGTCGAACGTCTAATACGAATCTTATAAACATTGTTAGCTACTTGGTCCTTTATAATATCATTCAGCTCATTTGAGGGGCATGATAAAACTGGCAATGTACCCTGCTTGGCCTCGACAAAGCGCTTTAGTGCACATATATACGTTTTACTTGGGGTGTGCTAGAGTTGCATTCTTTGGCCCTCCATCGTTGTGGCTCTTGTGCTGAGATGCCAGTTTTTTTGCTTTCAATAGGAAAAGTTTGGGGTTTACCGATTTCTCAACACATCACTCCGCGGCTTGAACCAGCGTGCTTGTTTTCGCTGTACCCCACAGTTTTCATACAACGTCCAGTCTCAGATTGTAAGAACTTCCTCGGGATAAGTAGATGGTTTCTTTCGGGTAGGCGGAACACGCCCGACCGAGTTTTGTCAGCTGGCAGAATAGCAGCCGTCAACTGAGGGTTGTATTGCGTTGGAGCAGCCCGCATAGCCCCGCAATACACTTTATCCGTGTATCCACGCTCAAATAAACAAGCATAGAACTATGGATCGACAAATACGCATCCACATATCACGCGCACACAACATAGGTTGAGAACAAGCAATTAACCCCAGTCTCTTCTATCTCCCGGCTAATAGTGCCCGTCGCGGAGGCGCGCAGAACGGATAAATTCGAAACGTCGTAAATAAAGTTGTTGCACTATAGTCGGTGGCAGCTGGGGCTGAGCAGTTCGAAAGGATAGGCTAGACGGAACGAGGCTTGTGAAAGCAACGGTGGCGCAAAATCTCTTCATCGTTGTATTGGCGGCTAGCTTTGTAGTGACCGATCTTTCCGCAATCGGCATTTGCGCCCAGCTCCGAAGAGGCAGATTCTGATTGAGGGGTAAGGGATGGCTTATGGACTTAAAATGGGATAGACAAATAGCAGATTATTAGTCGTGTGGTCGTAGTAGTCGTGGTAACCGAAACAACAACCTACAATGATACATGTCATTTATACGAAGCAACCAGGTGTTAGTTATAATGGCAGTAGCAGCTGATATACATATAGCAGATGATATACTACTCTGTGTATTGATTGAGGGTGGCACGGATTGTAACGGAGCCATATCATACATATAGTGTGTGTGCCTACTCATTATTAGAGCAAGCTTGTTTGACTTGTTACAACAACATCAAGATACAAGAGGCATGTGTATGATCCGGCATCTGACGTCAGAGGTTCCAACGACTTACATCTATACTCTCCCATTTCGCCTCCTTTAAACGAGAAGACACTTAGTGGAGCAGCAGATATAGATTTAGCTATAATATTATTCGAAGCGTAATCAGCCGTTTTTACAGCGTTTGTTTGTGATCAGACACAAATATGAGCGTCGAGTATTATGGGAACAGCAAGAGAAGAACACGCTTGGTGCAAATGAGGAAGCATCTTTTGGAATCTTTCAATAAACAAAATGTATAATTTACGCTTGAGTAAATCGTTCATAAATGACGCATGCTAGTTCTCCGATGGTTCCCGTTAGTGGTAACGCATTTGTCTACTAACTGGACAGGCACAGGTTCGAATCTAGGCATAGACACATTTTAACCCCGTTGCTAACAATTTAAGAAATAAGCAATCACCCGTTCGTCTGTTTAGGCCCTCCAAGTTGCTCATATTGAGCCTTCGCTTTGGGCAAATACTATTTAAAGCAAAATCAAGCTGCGGTAGCAAAGTTTATCGTACAGGAGACAGCTGAGAAAAACTCGGCGGATATCTGATTAAAGGCTATGCCTGCCTGTCTGACAAGGAATGAGACAATATGCGATCGTTTACTTTCGCATTTAAGCTATATACATACATTATCTTGTATAGTACATAAGATTAGAGAAACGTTCTAGAAGTAACATTGCCAGGAACATATAGCATAGTGTAAAGGATGTTGTCGTTCCCTTATAAACACTTATATACGCACAAAGGCAGTATACACTTGAGTTAAATTGGTGTTGGCTGGCATCAGAAATTGGAAATTGAAAATGACTGGATCGAAATTACAAGCAATATTTTTAGCAGGTAACGGTTCATGGTTTCGCCGGTCTATCTGAGATCGTTCTCGCTTCCGACCTACTGCTGTCACTTGTGGAAGCATTTCTTCGAACCGACACATTCTTCCCCTGAAGCCTGCCCGCTTTGGCTTGCCCTGATTACCTGCCTTACGCAAAGTACGATGAGGGTCCGCCGGCAGTAGGGCTAGCGGCATTGGAAGGCAGCCTTTGGGAGACAGTTTTTCAAGTAAACGGTTGCGAGTTCTAGAATACCACTGGTTAATTGGAATTGAATATGGCCCTGTCACCTACACGCGTACTAGGTAGCGGGTTTGTGAATGTGGGTGTGCGTCTCGTTAACCGTTTTCACCTTCGTTGGTTCTGTGGGTCAGACGCTACTGTGCAATAGCAACCTTCACTAAAACCTTCTGAGTTTTCTATTGAAGGTTGGTTGGCTTTAACAGCAGTGAAACAGAAGAAAGGCGTTACAAGAGCGAAGAGAGAAGTGAGTAAGAGCCTGACCGCATGTTATGACGCTGCCGAACAAACCAGCGCCGCACGAATTAGCGCTAGGCCGATGGCCAGTACCGAACAACCACGTATGACGCCGCAACGCTTAGAGGGCTTAGTCTCGCCCATTGCGTTCCACTTCGTTCAACTCCAGTCATGGTCATCTCCTTCCACAGCATCTCCATGTAGTACATTGCTTTGCCAGCTTCCTCTCCCTTTCTTGCACTGCAAGAGGTTCGTTAGACTTTCGTTCAAGACAGTGGCATCACTGCCACGTTGCCATGCAGCCTACTTTTGCGACGATCATATTTTAACACAATTGCAGCGCCTGGCCAGTACGCCATATGCACGACAACACTATCTCTGCTTGGCGATGACCACCAGGCGTCGTCATGCTTGGCTACTCGAGCGGTATCGCAACAGCGCGTTTCGAGTCGCGATACGATCATGGTTCTAAGGATACCCAGTCTCGTCCATCTTCTCCAATCGGTTAGCCGTCGACACTCGCCAGACGCGAGGCTGGGTCGGCGACATGCGAGGTTTTCCTTGGCTTTTCGCTGCAAGCCTTCTCCATTTTTTCCTCCGGCCAGCAGGAAAGAGAGAGAGAGAGAGAGAGATAAATAGTGGTTGGAAAGATGGGACTTTGAACCAAGGAGGAGGTGAACGAGTGAAAAAGAATGGGAGAGTACCGTACGCAAAACTCTAGCGATGACAACCCCCAACATTACAGCTGGCAGAGAGTCTTCAGGAAGACCTTAAGCAGTATTTAATTAGGAGAAGGAACGGATTGTTTAGAATTTATGGAAAGTGGTGGCTGTCTCGCCCACCGAACGGTAATGATATAAACGATACATTATTCGCCGACAAATGAAGCCGACGACAAATTTGAGAGCGTGCCAAACAGCTAACACTTTGCAAGCGCTATTACCAAGCAACGAACCCAAGTAACGACCTGTTCTCCTGGCCATCATAAGCATGCGGTATATACGCGTGGGTGGTGGCGGTGTGGACTCAGCAAGATGCTCTCACCCGCTAATTTTTCCGGGTGACTCGGATTTTCATTATCCTCCACTATCACGACCGTTCTACTTCCAACCACTTTCTTCTCATTAAAACAAGGTAATGGAAATGACACAAAGAAGTATTATTTTGACGGTAGGAAACATCTAAGGGAGGGCCGTGAGAGGTTATCGGGGGAAGGGCAGACCAAGCGGATGATCAGGTCGAGCAGGTGATGCACTGGCCACCGAAAAGCAACCAGTTCTCTTTGTCGCGACAGAACTCTATAGTGAGTAAACCCGCCACGGGCCGTTTCGGGCTAGCGAAGCCTATCCCTAGCAGAGATTTCTATCTTTGTCGTGGGCGTCAAAATCCACCCAGTCAGGTCAGTCGTACGAAGCATAGACAAACAAATGCAAGTGCGCACAGGCACGTCCACAGTTCCTGCTCCCTTGTTCAACGCATTTCCAAAGAGAAAATCTTAGTACGACCTCTACCCACAGAGGGTGATTTATGTACGTTCATTGAATTATCCTACCACGACCGCTAAGCATTTACGGTCAGCCGGGCCTCGTTGCTGGCTCCAAGCAAATGAACGATGGGCGCTGACAACGACGCCAACGAGAACGATTAACGGTCAGAACGAGTCGCTCTTACCAGCCTTAAGTCGAATAAAGGAACGAGGAGGTGGTCGACGTCTGCAGCAGTACCGAGAGCATAAAAGGCAAGCGACCTGGAAAAATGGAAAATAGATAAGGAAGTCCCTAGCAGGTGGGGTAAGTGGAACTAGTCCAGGTTTTTGAGTGCGAAAACAAGCATGAAAAGCCGAATGAGAACGAAGTATGTCTTCACGGTCAAATAAAAAAAGCTTTGTACGGAGTACTGACAGAAGTCACTGCTAAAGGAAAAAGACAACGAAGTAGCGTAGCGATGGTAAAGCATTGGAATACGTGTCTGTGCAGATAGTTATCACTACGGTGACTTGTACGATTGATTCCCCTAACTGGATTAGATATATGTTATAGATATCTGGATCGAGGTAGATATATTGATCGGAATGGCCGCTAAGACATTCTTCTGCCAACAAGGAACTACCCGTAAAGTGTGGTACTGAATGAAATTGTCTTTGTAAGACACACAGAACGCATGAGCGGCTATACTTCATACTGCGCTAACGTTTTACACTGTGTAACATATATTGTATTACTGTGGTAATGTTTGCAGTCATCGTTCCTACGACCTTGAAGTGACTGTCTCATCGAATTTATTGTGTTGTGCTGTCGGGTGTGGCTCAAACCGAATGAAAAGTTTACTCACACTCACTAATACTATATATACATATATATATATAATGCTCCTCATGATACCGATTTGAAATATCGGCTATTTTTACACAGAACCGGAAAACTCATATTTATAGTTTGTTTGGACGGATAGCTCTGTCCTTTCATAATTCGAGAGCAAGCGTTTTCAGCCAACTCATGTAGTAGACAAGGCCACCTTGTCGTTTGTTTTGATGTACAAGGCCACATACTTAAGCAATTTTCCTGTTCTTTTTTATACGTTGCCATAAACAGTACTAAGTTGTTTACCTCATATATAGAGAAGCGAGTGGATGTGATCTTTGTGCAATGCCGGCATGTGTTTGATTATGATATTATAAAATGTCGTTGTCCCCGCAGGAGTTGCAGACGTAGTCTGTTCCCACCAACAACGGTGGAAGGAATATAGGACAACATAGAACAACTTTGTTCTAGAAGCAAAAAAAACCACAGAAAAACCTGCAGCATGGAACAAAAATCGAAGCACATAAGTTAGCGCAGCAGAGGTGTAGGTCCTTTCATGTCCCTAAAGTTATTCAGCTAAATAAGGCAACCCGTGCGGTGCCGAGAGGCGGAATCAAAAGGCTGTTAGAAACACAATATAAAGAGAGACTTCAACCTTAAACCAACTCCAACTTTAAACCTTCAGTTGCGTGCCGTTAACTTTCCGGCAGCAGCAAAGACAGTAGTCGTGGCAACTTCCTGACCGCTGCTGGCAGTGTAAGTCAGCAGACTTGAGACACTCGTAGCAGCGGTTATAACGGACCGCCTCGTGGTTGCCCCTTGGCCCAGAATTCCCAGCTTTCGCCGCGCTCGACTCTTGACTCCCTTCTGCAAGAGCTAGATTATCGAGTTAAACTTCCTACTTGCTCCAAACCAGTTTTGCCCCCCATACGCAGTTATAGGCTTCTCCATGCATTACTCTGCTTGTACCTGACTCGCAGAAAATAAGTCGAGACAGGGCAAGCCACCCAGCCATCGAGAAGAAGAGAGCCGGGGCCTCTCTCTCGTTATAAACGTTGTTCTTTGGCAGTAACGCCAACAGCTGAATCGTCTATAGCAACGATGAAAGCGGATCCCCGAGCACCAGTCTTCATCCGTCCGCGCGGCCGTTGCTTGTTCTCCGATCGTTCCATAATTGGTTAGCGTTCACCCCCTTGCTCCGGAACTACGGTTGTTCTTCCGACAGGGCTAACGTTGACTGTCTTTTCGTCATGTAGCAGGTCGAACTGAGCAACTCCCATGTTGGCCAGCAGACGTGGGTACGACCACGTCGTCAATTTTGTTCGATCAAGCCGCTTTCGTCTGCATTCTACTCTGCTCATACGTTTTCCTGACTCCACTGTTTAGTGGCAAGAGGCAGAAAGCAAAAGAAAAAATAGCCGGATATTATCTGACGAGCAGCAGATCGTGGCCAGCTGGTTGAACGGCCCTCGTACTAGTAGCTGCGAATCGGAGTGCTGATGTTCAACTGAAAGTTTTTTTTTGGTGCTTGCAATCGACGCTGCTGCCGGTGCTGCCGCTGCTGCTTTCCTTAACCGTCGTTGCCGCACGGCTGATCCCTGCAGGTGGGACCTGCCAGCTTGGGACATAAAGAAAACTGCGTTCGGTACGCCATATCTAACTTAGTTTTGAAGAAGTAGTAACTCGGACCAATTGCAGTACTGCAAGACGTCCCATCGTAAGGTTTCTTGCTCCATTTTGTCTAAATGCCCTAAACAGCGACTTGTACCATCGTCGCAGTATGTGCTATTTTTTTTGTGCTGGTTCAGTGTTTTCCTATTAGTTGGTCCCCTGCCTGTCGGCCATACACCTGAACTTCTTTCCTCTTTTTTTAGTAGAACACTGGAATTTTCTAGTAGAATTGCTGGCCCGCTTGATGAGTGGGTCGGGCTTCCCTGGTAGACTCATGCTGGCTGAAGTGAGACGATTGATAAGGTGGAGATCCTGAACCACAGTCCCATACATTAGGCGGATAGCTGCAGTAGTGATCTGATTCGTAGCAGCTTAGCGGGTGGCTAGGGATAACGCAAGAATTGAGTTGGGAAGCATTTGATCTTGTAGCTTGTAAAAAGGTTCCTGCTGGCTGCTTGAATTGGGATGCGCGTCCCTTACGCAAGAGAGCCCGCGCTACCGATCGACGTCAGTAAGACTACTAGTCACTATGTGGTGTTGTAGTAGTTATCGAAGAAGCTGGAGCGAGCATGAGATGTAGGCATATATAACTATATATGTAGAGGGAAGTCAACTGGTTTAGCGGCTTTGTTGCTCGTGCAGCTATTCACAGAGAAACGAAAGTAAGTAATCAAGAAGGATAAACAAGTCCTTTTACAGAAGGCTAGAGCACGAATGACTAGGCGATCTAATATAATCGCCAATGCATTGTAAACTAAGTATATTGTGGGCCTAAATCCTTAGATAATGCTGATGTGAGTCATCTCAGAATAATAATTATATGGAGAATATAGTACTTTAGTACACTCACTCTGAAGTAGCTTGCTTAAGGAGACAGAATACGATCGCTTGTTAATTATTGGTGATTAAACTATGTTACATGTCGTTGCTCGAAATGAACGAAGACTTGCAAAGTTTTATAGTAACCATTTACCGTTTTATCTATTTATATATACCAGTTTGCCGTAGTGCGGTTTGTACGTATATTGCTTAGGTCGGTTTTTTTTTTTTGAACGCCACTGATATACGGCATTTTTAAAGCCGCGCTAAACCACTGTGAAATATTTCGAAAATGTTCCAGTGTGGTACAATAACAAACACATCATGTTGTAATATTCTATCATCGAATCTTTTCCTTCTTAATTTTTTTTTCTACATTGTTCCAGACTGGCCTTCAACTGAAGCTTTACTGGCCACCGACTATTAGATTTCATGCGAAATCTTTTTTGACCGCTTTTAATCTAACAAAGAAAATATCGGAGAGTAATATTTCCCGTAATGACAGTTCAGAAATCCTTCCAGGACATCATCATTCTTAGGAATAAAACAGGCTTCCTTCACGTACACAATATATCCGCATCCCAATGTCAGGTCTCAATGACTTTGAAACTGGTCAAATTAAAGAGATCATTGATCGCTTACCATAGTCGCTCTTGCACGTACACAGCTTCATAAACTTCAATGAAGCCCTATTTGTTACCCGAGATATCGCAGGACGCATGACAGCAGGTTACGATCAATTATGCCTTAAATAATAAAGACAGGACTATGCAGAAAATTTTTAGGTGTAAAGCCAAACAGAGCCATAGTATCTGACGAAGGATTTCCCCATTCAGTAAGATGCCAGGTACACTGTGTTGAATGTCTTCCAACAGCAGCAAACGCAGTGTGACAGACCCATTATTTTAGTTTCCTGTTGTAAAAATGTTCCGAACTGGACATATTGTCTGTATCACAAGTGCATACATACGTACATTTGAAATAACATAACTAATAGCATTGCAAACGTAAATCTACGTTACTACGTTTTGTCTCGACGCATATTTGCGTCGAGCTCCCTTCGATTGTGGACGACTCACGAGCGGCGCTCCTTCGGTTACCTGACTTAAAGGCAAAAGCAGCGAGACAAGCACATCGAACGGTTGCCCTCCGACGTGCGCACCTCGCACACGATTTTACGGTGCTGTAGCCTCATTTTTTCATTTTACTCTGGTCTCTGTTTCTTTAGCACGGGCAGCAGTCGTAGAGTTTGTGATAAAATATATAGCCGTTTATCGCTGCATCAACCTGTTAGAAGTACCGCCTCCATAATGAAGTTAGCGCAAAACTGGTAGATAATCGTTGTCGATAAAAAGGTTGTATCGAATATGGATAGCGTCGAATGTACTCGATATCTTACTGGTTTTTTTGTTGGACTCACTCTTCTTTTCTCTTGCTCTCGCTTCGGCCAGTTAGTTAACAAGTCACTGTGACAGTTGTCCATTGATTTGATGGGTTTCGGCCTATTCCTTTTCTGTTTCCTGTGCTTCTCATCTCATAGATCACACAAGCAGCGTCAGCCAAATATACTTGCTATCACTATTGCTGTTACTGCGTCCGATCTGCTCAGACGTCTGACGTGATTGTTTTCTTGCGTTCTGAAAACGGCTTGGCATGTAACTGTTGTGACAGCAACAGGGTTGGCTTGTAACCGTTGCTGGCCGAGCAGCGTTACGTTCAACCTAAGCACAACTTCATCTGGGAGGTCCTGCTGCTGGTAATTCTGCAGCTGAATCCATTCTGCTGTATTCGGGTATTCATCGCTGTTGTGCTGGATCCTGGATCGTTCCTGAAGCAAGGATCATGTATTATCCATGCTGCTGATATTAGTGGTGTTGAGTATTAAAACATGTCTCTAAACAAAAGCGTTTAGGGTCAGATTTGGAATAGCCGCTAAATGGGAGCAAAGAAATTCCAGTAGACCTAATTGCAACGAAACAGAGGAAGGGTAGGAAAATTCTAAAGAGAAAGAACCAGGCACTAGGGACTCCAGTTAACAACTGAAGTTTAGCAGATGACCCAGAAGCTTCCTTCGCCGGCTGCTACTTACCGGTGCAATTGTGTTCCGCAGGGGGTAAAAGGTGAGGTCTTGAACCTTAAAATATGCCTCTGTGTGAACGAAAATGACCGTTGGAAGGCATTCGCCGCGTGCGAAACTGAGAGTTTCAATGGGAAAGGGGGTATGGAAAAAGATGCGTGTAAAAAGAGCGGCAGACGTGGACAGCTGAACTAGAAACTGTTTTTCCGAAATGCAAAAGGAAACATATTCTCACAGTGTCAGACTATGTTTTATTACTGTCTTTGTACCCTATCCCAGTCTCGAGCTCTCTCTCGCGGTGGTAAAATTCATCTGACGTTTTGGAACTGCTACTGTTTAAGCGGCGCCAGCAGCTAGAGAATGGTCAGTTTGAACTAGACCAGCAGGTGGGTAAAGGCCAAGAGGCTAACTTGTACATACTCGCGAACCTTCTTTTTGAGGATTGGAAAAGGATAGTGGAGTAAGGCAGTATATATTTTTCAAAACGCCTCGTTGGACGTTACCGCTGCGCTATGATATGCTGTGGGACCTGTTTCTTTTGAATGTCTGGCAGCCAGTCAGAGCGTAGTAGTAGTAGCAGCAGGTAGCAAGTAAAAGTTGATAGGTCGAGCACTTTGAGACAGAAGGCCCGAGCCGTACCACCAATATACAAGCAAAATGTAGCCGTTGTAGCTCGGTGGTGGCGATCTTTCGCTCTAGTGACATACCAGATTGTCCTAGTTTCTCTGATTTTCTCTTTGATTGGAGTCGAATCGCTCGAGATGTGTTTTGCGTATAGCGTCGTAGAGTCGCCTAACCGGAAGTACCCTAACGAAGTACTGAAACGACCCAGGAAATAATTTTGATTAATATAAATTATAATTATCTTATAGATTAATATAAACAAGATGATTAAGGCTCCTACTGTTAAATACAATTCAAGTGGAATATACCGTCAGTTCTAACCACAGCTGGGAAAAGCTCTGCCATTATCATCACTGATAGAGGTCATCCTATACTCGCATCTCTCCTTGCTCAATCAACGGCGCCGCTAGTATCTCTCGATTTACCTTGTTTTTTGCCGCCATACCTACAAGCAAAAGGACCTTATCAGTTACTTAGGATGGTGGCGATCAGTGACTTAGGATGTCGGCGGCAGCGTTCAGTGAACGCTAAGAAAAGTATAGAAGGGGCAAACAGGTTGAGAAACTAAGCTCAAGTTTGAGACAAACGGATGAAACAACAATAGCTCCATGTGCCCGGAGATATTAACCGTTTGAAGGTAAGTTCGCAACGGCAGCAATGCTACCGCCGTGCCTTAATACCTGCTACCCAAGGCATATTGTCCCGCTCTACAGTCTCTGAGAGCTTCAGGTGTGAGGAATATAATGGGGGTTGGATTGACGAAACAGATGTATTAATATGATGTGCACTGCCATCATGCTCGTTGTGTGTGCAGAGCTGCCATTGACAGCAGGCAAGGCAAACTGGATACAGTTGACAGTCTGTTGGCGTCCGCACAGCAGGGGAGCCGAAACGAGAAAACGAGATCGCTAAATAAAAAGTCTGTATGTACATGCGTGGACGAGCGTTGGGGATATAGAGGATAAAGGGTTGGAACACGCCTTCAGAAGTGGGTGAGCCTGCAAATGGGGTGCGGTTGACCGGGAGGACACTCTTCAAGGGCAGGCAAGCCAGAAATACGAAACAATACGAATAGCATAAGGCTGAGAAGGCAACGTCAGAAGAATGTTTTTGTGATCACCCAGCGATTAATCTAGTATGTCTGACAATGGAAACATTCGTACATGAACGAGTAGGTAAGAAATATTGATTTAGCTCAATGTAGCATTGAACTAACAGGCACGCACACGTCCTGCGTCTGAGCTATCACGTATACAGCACACTAAATAATGAACAGCCTCTACAGTGTACACGCGTATCAACGCTCTGTCAGTAAGGACATAGGATCAATAGCTCAGAATTTGTTTGAAAGGTTTAGAAAAAAAATATACGTTAATGTTCAACAAACAAGAATATATAACAAGTATAATAATACACAAAATGCATACCTTCTACATTTTTCTCTCACTGTCGATCTATTTAATTTCTAACTTAATTCGTATTAATCATTCGCGTCCAAAATCTTTCTCTCCGTTCGACTGGATTTATCTTCAATTATCTCAAACCACTATTAGAACGACAACTGAATCCACAAACCTAGGAATTAATTTTGCCTATTTCTACCCTACCTAGCCCCGTATACACAAATCCTTTGTCCTCGATTGGCGCCTCTTTAGTTACCAAGCCAACTCAGCAACAGCAGAAACAGCAACTAGAAACGCTGCTGCGTAAATAATGTCTACCGCTTCCGTACATTAAGTGGAGTCAGCTTTCGCCCCTGTGGCGTGTTCGACTAACAACACAACAATAAAAAAAAGGCAGCCGAGGCAAAAACTGCGCCGACTTCATCACCTTTCGTTGTTTATGCTGTCCCTGAGACTTTTTGCTTTTTGTCGCTAGCGTTTTCTCGATCGGTTTGCTATCTCTTTCCTGCTTACATGTACAGTAGCCGTGCCTTATGGCCGTTCCTAATATAAGCACATATTTTGCCCCTGTGCTTAGCACTACATTTCGTTAAGTCAGTACGATGTTTTCAGCGCGAGGGCTGCTCCAAAAGCTTAGCCCTTCCTGCTGCTGATATTTGCAATGTGAAACGATGTGTGTGTAGCTTGCAGCAAACATCGGCGCACCTCTGTTCTTCTGACACACACCTCAGTCCTCATCATTGGAAGTCTATCCTTAGACGAAACTCGGAACAGAACAGTTGAATCGATGGTGTTTTAGCGACAAATTCTGTTATGGGTCTAGCACAATGAAGCACTCATTGATTGGTAAATGCGAGTGTCTATGTAGCACTTTACCTTACCGTTGTTGTTTATGGCGAGTCGACCTTAGCGGGCCTATCAGCTGGAACCGAATACAGCGGCAAATCTGGGGCAGGGAAATACGACACGATTTCAAACGATCTCTCTCGTACGGTGGCGCGGAGCCCTGCTAAGACTCTCTTTATCCAATTCCTGTCGTGGCCATCGCTGTTTGGATTCCATTCGTCACAACAATTTGAATTTTTCGCTTCTCGATCGGCAACTCCGCGTCTCACTTACAAACATACGCCTTTGTAACTAAAGCGGTAATTGTGATGACCCGGAACGGACGCTGGTAGAAGCTCTAAGATACTTCTCTCTGCTTACCTGGTTCGGTACCTGTTCGCCTGCTAGATCCAGCCGAATTGCCGATACATGTGTTCGGCTTAAATGCCAGTCGCTACGGGATCCCATATTACCCTAGCCCTTTCTAACCCTGTAGTTATCTCCACACGTGTACACCGACGACTTTGCGAATAGAAGTCTTTAGCATTATCGGCCTCACTGACTCCACAGTCGTCGCCACATCTCACAAGACTCTCGTTAAGTGCTAGCATACAACTCGTGGTACTCAAGGAAAAGGACGCATATACCGAGGAGATAAAGGAAGACGCGTGGCTTTATAGATGTTGACTTGTTGGTTGTTGCCTGTCCATGAGAATGTCTATTAGAAGTGCATCCGCGAGACTCTTGTTTCTGTAAACGGTGCGCGGTATAGGTGACGGCAGCGCCGGCAGGCGATCAGGAACTGTGCTAGCTGTGCAAAGATAAACCCCAATGCGGCCTGCCCCGAAATCGGAGGATTCTGAGAAGGTGGCATCCTCCTATCCTGCTATCCTCCGTTGGTCGAAAGCTGAAAGCAGGCGTGAGCGAGCTCAAGGGAGCCATGACGTCCTCTTGTTGTAGGATCCAAGCCCTTTTACCCCTGCCCCATTCCTTGCATTAATGTGTGCATTGTGTTGTTGGGGCTTTGCTGCTGCTGCTGCGGCAGCTGCCTTAGTGCCGGCCTCAACAGTCACAGCGACGAGAAACATTCATTTGTTTGTCTCGACCTTCCAGCCGCAGCTCCGGCGCGTCATCAGCAGCAACGGCCTATCTCTAACGTCTACGAAGACACGTTCGTCTCCGGATGGCTTTGTCTGCCCTTGTTATTCTCTCGTTCGTCGTTGTCTCCTTTTCGGTTTCTTCGTGTCTTCTCGTTACTTTTTTCTTGAGTTGCTGTAGCCACTGTCGTTATTTTTGTGACCCGAAGACCTGCCGTCGCTCCCCTTCTCCGCAAAATGCAGCCCTCCGTTGCGTCGACAAGCTCCCTAAATATTCCACACCACGGACGCGCCGCTCTAAGCCATCTAAAAGCGACTGGCTACAGATGGTTGTTGTTCCGTGAACTCGAGCTGCTTCTGAAACTCTTGCTTCGAGAAGGCGAAGACCGGCTCTGTCGAGCACCGTCTCGCAAGTTGTTCTTTCATCTCGTTTCCAGAGTCGTTCGTTGTCTTCTGACAGCAATAAGAGCCGGGTAGGAGACACACTGCCAAGGGGAAAAAGGGGCTGTTGAACTGCTGAAACGTGCTGTAGACCCCGCCACCGCTACCACTTCCGCCTCAGTTGGGATCGCTGGTGCATGGGCGTGCATGAACCTTAACTTCAGAGTTAGATGAATCTCTTGTCTGCCTGCTCTTCTTTTTCTGTATTTATATTTTCCTCTCCATCGCTGCCTTCGTTCGCTGCTATTGCCACCGTTCACTGTTTTCGCTGCGTGTGCTTGTTTGATACCACAACGCTCGCTTTTTTATATATGAGCCGCCCCTCCTTAGCAAGGCCATCTAACCTCATGGGACTGCTAGCGCGGGGATTTGGAGCTGTTGCCAACAGCGAACGTAAGTCGCTCAATCGCTGCGGCTCGCACAAACCGCCACGCCGCGACGCGCTCCATACGTCGCGTCGACGGCCGCACTGTGCCAGCACTAGGAGTAGAGATAGCGACGGTAGGGGCAGTGGCGGCTGCTTCGGTGTCACAGGCGGATCCTGTGGGATTGGGGCTACGTGATGTTCTGCGGGTGAAACCAGCGGCCTCTTGCAGTGTCAGATCGAGCTGGATTGACGCAGGTCGGCGTGGGCCGAATCGGGAAGATACCAGACGACGATTTTAGTTTCTTTCGGTGTATATATTGTCGCCTCTTTTACAACCCGCCGCGCTTCTACTACGAGGCCCAACTCCCACCAACACTTCGTCCACAACAGCGTCGCTGACATCCAAAGGAACATTTCGAGACAAACCTAGCCAGTACGAAGTCGCGACTTTCCAGCCGACAAACAAACGAACGAAAGCTTATGCGCTCACGCAGCATCCAGCTCGCCCGGCCGAGTCCCGCAAATAGGGATTTGCGTCTTTGTACATAGCAGTGTGTTGCGGCGTACATGTGACAGATACAATGCGAACGGATACATATATTTGTGTTCTTGTCGCACAAACGAATACAGCGTATTCTGACGAAAGTCGTATGTTTGTAGTTATTTGGTCACTTGGCGGCATGCGCGGAAGTTTGCATGTGTCCACAAAACAACTGAGGGCCGGTCCCCGTACAGATGACCAGAAGGCCTCGCCTGGGAGTGCATGGAAGGCCGTTTAAATCTAGCGTTGAGCGAACGGTAGACTTTAGATTGTTTGTCAAACGTTTTAGGCATATAGTGAGCACAGCGCATTGGTTCGATAATGGGGTTAGCTATTCCACAGGAACTGTACCCAGTGATTGTAGAGGGTCGATTCAAGTTATTGCATATGTGACATAGCATTTGATTTGTACCGTTGCACGTTCCCTGTTCATATGTAAGTATTGTATGTGCGAATAAATTCACCACCGAGCCATTTCAGCCTCATAATGGCTTGTTATTATTACGAAGTGAAGCTTTGCTGGCTAGAACGATGCAAAACGTTCGGGTAAATACTGCATACTATGTATGATACAGGCTGCTAATTTTACCTTATGTGTCATCCATGCCGAAGCAAAGAGAATAACTGCCAAGTTGTCAGCTGCTTCTAATATTCAAGCGAGAGTAACAGTGATAGTAATAATTGCGATAGTAATTAAATAAATAAAATAAATAATAAAATAGTGTGTGACATATTAGCACATCTACGTGTAAATTTCTTCGAAGGTCCTTGAACGACTTTTTTTTTACATATGGTTACATATGGTAAATACAATATGGTTTGAAATGTACCATTTGATATAACGTAATGTTTTGACGAAGGGTCTATTACTGAAACGTTGAGAAAACTTTATATTTGTATGTATGCGCGGCTGACCGGATTGCCGACCATTGTTTTACATCACAAAGCATCCAACCAAGTTCTAGCCAAATGGTTTTTCTTCTTTCTTCAAAGGATACGAAGTTTTCCTGGAGTAGGGCGACTCCTTGAGTCCCCTGCAAAAAGCATGAGTCTAACTCTGTATGGGGGTTCCACAACAACATTCTTCTGGTATGCGTAGTGAAGGGCAATTTAACGCCTCTTACAGGTCGTTCGGCATGCCAACAAAGTGTCAGCAGTCGACTATCGGCCCTCTCAGGTTCGCTGCCCACACGGTCGTCCATATGAGTCCGCGACGCAAGCACGTCAGATTTTCCCTACCAAACTGGCTCAAGAGTAAGCGTCAAGCGAGGGACCGTACGAAGCGCTATTGGTTCAGTGAACCCACAAAAGGGAAAGTCACCACAAGAACGTTCTTCATGGCAACCTCGATAGCCATACCGCACGTTATATGCGATTATGTGAAGAGTTTGTGGGAAAAGCAGAGCAGTGAAGAACAAAAATAAGGAAAAACTGACAATATAGAGACGACGCCCACGATCGGTGTGGATTTAAGAGGAAGAATATAATGAGATGAGAAAAAAAGCGTAACCAGGGGCTGAGTCTCTAGCAGCGGCGAGTTATGGAGGTAGGAACGGCGAAATGACAGATGATGGAGGGAAGAATCCACCGTCTGCTGCCAGCCTCTTTTTCCCGTGTAGTTTCTTTATATCGCTCTGCTTTGCCGACGTGTCACATATGTACGAACTAATTGCTATCTCGTTGTGGCACAGTTGTGCCGTTAACGCTGGCTAGCCACTTGCCCGCTGCTCGACTTATAATGGCCAGTGATGGCAATGGTTAGACAGACACAGAGCAACTCAGACAGCAAAATATAGTCACCGTAGCAGGCTCCCCTAGACGAAGTCAGGCTGGCGATGCGTGCAACTGTAGGAGTACCACAAGGTGGAAATGCTATGGCACGCTATGGTACAAGGGTAAAACTCGTCGTACTGTCGACCAAGTTACCTAGGGTAACCGGCTGAAATTAGAGAGAGAGAGAGAGAGAGAGAGGGGGGGGAGGGCGAGGGCGGGGGGAGTGAGCTGTTTGCTCAGCGATAGAAACACAACGAAATAGAGGCTGACAGCTACACGACGTACAAGCTGCTATTGTTCTAGCAACTGTCATTTGACTTGCAGAAACAGCAGGCAGTGCCTCTGTCCGTTGTCTCGTTTCGTCGGAGTTGTATTGTCTTAGCCCGGGATGGGGAGGAGTCCACCTGTAGACGGCACATGACAGGCCTCCGGCCATCTGTTGTCGTCGACCGCTTTTCGTTGCTACCGTCTCCTTTTCATAATGCTTTGTGCATCCTTGCTAAAACGAATGGTTAGAAAACCGGAGGATCCATGTAGGTTGCTAGAACACCAAAGGGTGGGAAACTTTTGAAAAGGTTTATCGGATACGTAAGCAAACTTAGACACTTGTAACTATTATATAATATTAAATTTGGGATATGACTTGTGTTAAAATTGTTCATTAATTACATGCACTTACTACTGTTGTTGATATTATTGCAAGCTACATACATATCAGTAGTGCAGAAAAAACATAAAAACTCTTTATGTAGGGCCTTACTGGTCTGGCAGGTCACCATTATAGTGCAGTGGTAACATAGTCGATGGCTTATTCAATCTGGGGACATATGACGTCCTGTTTTGAAACCATGTAGAGATACGCTTTGTTCAGTGTCAGAAGAAGCCAGTAGTCTAAACAAATGACAGTACTGGAAGTAAAACCCAACATATTTAGGTATTCCAGCAGGCAACTCCTACCTAATTGCGTGCTATGAATGTGGAATGACTCAACATACGAATCGCATTTGAGGGTTTGCCTCTCGGTTTTACCCTAGTCGTATGCAAGAGTAGGTACTCTGACAGTTGATACGGATCTTAGTTACCGCAAATCTCCGTTTAGCTTAGTCTCGTCGGATCGGATACATTGCAATCAAACCTTTTAACAACGAGGAACAAAAAAATCATATGATGCATTGCATGTCTCATTCACGATGTGTCTTGGAGCCATCTGCCCATCAATCAAATAAATAAATCACTTTTAATAAGCTGCCTGTTAACCTTACACGATGCAATCGTCTGTAAATAAGATCATTTTTCGTTGAAAGGTCTGCAGTGAACAAGCGTCCTTGAAGAAGCACATGCTATGACGCATAACCACTGCAAGAAAAGGTCAGTCAATAGCGTCACACAGAGGGCCCACTGATCGGTCAACCTTCGTAGTCAACTGGCACAGTAATAGCTGCAGTAGGAAAGTCTCTACTTCATGACTAGACTGGCCTTGCTTTCAAACTGTTATTCCGTTACCATTGTTCAATAACATTCCCCTATTACAAGCAGCAAGATGCTCGTTCCTTTGGCGAGCCATCGCATTGCAAGTACATAAACACTGCTCCAGCGCGTCACAAAGAAATCACGCGCAATGGGTACATGCAGATATATCGCAGCGCATTAGAGTTGTATCTGTAGACTGCTAAGCTTTCTCACAACGGCGGCTGTGCTCACACGATGTGTATGTGTCAGTGGACTCATATCTCAGGCGGGGAAAGTTGCTACGATGACTGTCCGGTGAGCCCCCATTCAGCCGACGGCGTAGGTCTCAGTAGCAGCTCCGGCAGGAAAGTAGGTAACATAAACGAGGGAGAGTAGCAACGAGTAGCTGAGAGCGACCAGCGAGCGCATTTTTACCTGGTAAAAGTAACTGGTAATGCCGATGTGGCCTTCAGTTGTCAAGCGAAAAGGTCAGAGTTACCTATACGCTGTTGTTGGGATGACTGCGATAGGTGGATAAGGAAGCGTCGGTCGGGACCGTTGCCTCGATAGTCACGGTTGTTGAGCTTCTGTAGCTGTCGACCAACCCCATAGCATCTACTCGTTTCGCTCGTTACATACCCAGCTTTTCTCATTGTATCACTTGCATGGCACAGTGGCAAAAGCATTAGAATCACAGCTTAGGATCTGCTCTTGTTTCCTCTTTACGCGGGTTAGGACTTTTGAAACGTTCAAACCTTTCTTTTTGGTAGCAGCAGCAGGAGCAGCAATAGTAACTCTAGCGACGCTGGACTCGGCTTATATTTTCCTGTTTTTTTTTTTTTACCAAAAACTAGCATTCTATACCCCTGCGAGAAGAACCCAGAACATTCATCGTTGACTGAAGGGCCAGTGGAAGCTAGCGTCCATTAGTACGAGATTTTCTCCCATCTACATCCAGGTGCCTATATGCTTGCCATTGCGTAAGCTACCCGTATCTATGGTAGTTTTACAAGCCCATAACAGCAAAAGTTGCCAGTAGTCATAGTATTCGTCGCTGTGTGCTTCTAGTGTGGCGAAGCAGCGGGGAACGCGAGTAAAACAAGAAAACAGAGGTTGGCCGTTATTTGCTAACGAATCTAGCGTTTACACGTTTGGTTGCCCCACTGCCCATGAATCAATCTCATACGAATTCAATATGAGCCTGCACCATGTTCCAATCATCGGCGCCATCGCGTACAACTTTATCCACCTAATGTTCGACGGTTCCTGCCACCGTCGCCGCATCCAATCGCATCTCTAGATGTCTTACTCCATAGTACAGCGGCGTTTTGTGTACAAGCCTCGTAGCAATCTGCTCGTTGCTTTGACTGCTGCTCATCGACGGCAGATGGCATACCGCAGCCGCTACTACTAGGCCTTCGGAAGGACTAAAAGCCGAACTCGCGTATAACATCGCATATAAGGGGTCAGGGGTGTTTTGCCTACCACATCATCCCAGCGTTACTCCGCCGTCATCCTGTCCTAAACAGAAGGAAGCACTGTGCACTGCGACAGGGCAGCTACAGAGGAAGCCAAGACATCGGTGCAGCGGTGGTGTTTGACAGCGGAAAGCGCAGCGCACTAGAACAATGGGAAAATAGCGAAAGATATCACGTTTACGAAAGGACATTTGTTTACTTTGAACAAACTTTTCATGAACATATTTTCATGAGCGGCAGAAGCAAAGGTGGGCAAGCAGGAGGCAAAAAGCGGTGAAAAATAAGGGAAGACGATGGCAGAAATTTATGTGCGCGACCACGATGGCTCCCCAATGACACGGATGCTGTGTCACGCACTAATGTTATCGAATATCCTTGTGTGGAAAAGTGAACTCATCAGTTACTGCGGGTCAGCGTAAGGTCACACTTTACTAATAGAAATAGGGCTGCGAAACCCTAAATACTGCCTAGAGAAGATCTGGTCAAACCAATCATTGTCAATTTATGTGATGTGTCGGTGTTAAAACAATTCTTCTTTTGTGTGTTTTTAATTGGATATGTTTACTCTGTATGTAAGTTTGTGTATATCAATAAGCATATCTGTGAGGACACAAAAGAAGTAAAGTTAGGCAATATAAAATGGCAAAGGAAAGGTATAACGCAAGGAAGGTGGATGTTCATGTGCATGAGACAATTGCTCTACAAAGCAGTAGCGGCCTGAAATCCAAAAAGAATTGCCAGGAGTGTTTGTTTGCGTAGACTGCAATCCCGTTATGAAGTATCTCAAATTGAAGCTTGCAATAACAAGAAGCAAGGTGACAATTTATATGTTGTAGGCTGATAAAGACGCATTAAAGTCGAATAAATTTAATACATACTGATAATGAGTTCTATAATGTATCGACAATGTAGTTGGCATTGTTACCACGAAAAAAGGCGTTGCTAGAGTCAAAAGTTGGGAGCCGGAAAGATATAAGTGGACCGAATTGGTACGCATGAACGAACTTCAGGAAAATGCATGGTAGAGGTTTCGCTTGAGAACGAACTGCCGGTCGAGACAATGTGAACGTACCACTACTGCCACCAGTGCTCCGGGATAGAACGAAGTGTTGCAGGAAAACTAACGCGTTCCACTCCAGTCCTCTTCCAGCGCTTCTGCCAAACGACCAGACAGACTGACGCTAGGATGTTGCCAAGAATCGCAGTGATACTGTAAACGTCATTGGCCCTGAGAACATCGAGTTGGACAACAACAGCACAGTAGCTTCCTACTACTAACAGGGTTGGTAGTACTAACGCTTCTAATGGGAGGACATAGCTGGGCGAATGAAATAGGAACAAATAGAACTACGACTGCGGGCACTTCTGCCGCTACCGCTAGCACGGAAACGACAGTGGACGCCGGCGGCACTGTCGTCGCGTGGCTTGCTATGTGTCTGTGCTGAATTTTCTCCCGATTTCTCCTCCATTCGTTGCTCATTTCTATTTTCTTGTTTTGGTGTTTGCTTTTTTCTACCGGATGAGCATCTGGAAAAAAGGCGCTACTCGTTTTTCTGTCTACTAACTTCACTCCTTCCTAGTTGCCTCTGTAGGGCAATCGTAGATAGACGACACGTGATCACGTGATGACCAGGCGGCCGGAGGATATACACCCGCTTTCCTGTAGCAAAGCACGAAAGAGAGAAAGGTGTTTGTGTGGCAGGAGAATAAGGGGGGTAAAGCAAGATTAGATAGAAGCATCCGCGACGACGGCACCGAAATGGAAATCTATTGCCACAGCGGGATTGCCGGGAGCTGTCGATTCGATGGCAAGTGCAATTATTTGATCCAATTCTCCGATTAAGCTTTGCGGCTGACACACACGCTTTAATTTTCAGTACACCCACAGGGAAGACATAGGAATGTCCGCCGCTATAAATCGTCGGCTCTATCTTCCACTTATTTGCCCTGCCATCAAAATCCCTTAAAGGACGGTCGAACCGCTGGATCGGTGGCTGAGAATAAGCTTTTGCGGGCCGGACAGTACTGCACATTTGATTGCACGTGCAATTGAAGCAGGCACCACGATGGTGCAGAAAGTTAAGCACCGTACACTGGGCTAGGTCAATGGTATCAAAAAATATGGAAGCTGTGTTCTTGTGTCCCGTATTAAATTGCGGGAAAAATGTGCGCACAAAGTCAATCGCAATGGTGACTGTAGCTGTAAAAATATTAGAAGCAACTGGAAAAAGCTATACAAGCGTGTGATAACACTGTACAGCATAGCTGTAGGCAATGAGGAGTGTAACAAATATTCTGGGTAAGGGGAAGCACTATTGTGTCCTCAAAAACGACAAGAGCAGCGAGAGAGGCTGCTAGTGGATAGGCCCAACAGAAGCAGGCAACAAAAGTAATGTATAAATAATACAATCGTGCCTTAAATACTGAATAGCTTGTGGTTATAAGACAGTGCCGGTATCGACAGGTGACCGGTGCTCGATCAATTTAATCAGTTGGATCCAGTAAGGACAAAACGATCCGTTTCTCCTATTTGACAAGTGGCCAAGGAGTTAGTCATTGGCCCTAAAATTATCGTATATCATTCGCTGTCTTTCTCTAACACGAATTCGCTATTTAGAAGATTTGTAAGCGATAAGTCCATCGCTTCCGTGTCTGTAGCTCTTTCACTCGCTTTTATCAGCAAAGCAATGATACTGGGGCCTACGATCAGCGATTTCTACCAGACTTACGACGTACACCTCTCAGCTATCATGTTTAAGCTACTGCTATCTCAACCACCCTAGCTTGTTTCGCTCCTCCATCAACTAGTCTAACGGAATATAGCTAACAGTTATTTTGTGAACGTCACAAATTTAGCAAATTCGTTACTAGAGTTTGTCATGAAAGGCCACGACAAGTCGATCGAGCAGGCAACCAATCCAAGGCTTGGCTTCCGTACTTTCATCTTCCCGCGGCTGCCCTGCCAATTTCTGCTTCTTTCCTCTCCTATCCGTCCGAGGACCTCTTGTGGATGCTTTGTTATTCTTTTTGTTCGCTTCCTACACCTCTTTGCGTTTTTCAGACTCCCGCTTTTCTCAGATAGCGGAGAGAACATAGCAGGAGTGTCACGAGAATAAGGATAAATGTGACGCGCTCGTGCTGCCGGATTTCTCTCTTTTTATGAATGAACGAGTTGAAAGTAGTTAATACAGGAAATGGCGGATGTGGCGGCCAGCGAAAACGATCAAGAGCGAGAAATTCTCTGTTCACTGAAAGCGACTCTCGCACCTTTGTTACCTTAGTGGTAATGCCTGCTTGCAGACAACACTATCGCTCAAGGAAGCCTGTGCTGAAAAACCCAACCGGTTCAAGGAGATGAGCAGGATGAAGAGTAGCGAGTAAGAGGTCGGCAAGGAATGTAAAGTATGCGCGGGTCTTCTACGATCTGCTGCAGTGGACAAAACGGAATACGACAATGGGTGCCGATGCCGCGGGCGTTTTTAATGGCGCCAGCCAACAACGAGTCGAATCGCGTGCTCATCCATTGTGGTGCAATGCAAGCGGGACCAGTCATCACGGGGTAAAAGACTTGAGGGAGAATAAATACTCAAAGTCACTAGCAGCACGTTGGCTTACTATGGAGCTCGTGCTATGGTGCGCTACTACTGGAACAAGGCAACGTTAGTCGAAGTACGTATATGAACGAGAAAGCCTGCGACAGCCGATAGCAAGGAAAATATACGGACGGGGCATGAAAGCCTAAAATGTTGTGTAAAAAAAGATTTGTGTCGTTTAGTAAGACGTGTGTATCCAGCAAGGGTGCGTACTTTGCGCACCCTACATATCATATACGCAATTCAAGCGTATGCGATATGTAGGGTGGATGGCAACGCGTTCACTTGAGTCGAATTATATGGAGGTTAGGCGAAACACGGCGGAATATGCGATACCTATGCTTGGAGCTGTTTGGCAGCAATAGCAAAGTGGCCCACCGAGAAGCAGAGCGGCTAATTGGAAAATATAGGCTGGCTAATGTAAGAGAAAGGGAGCAGGGCTAATGGATCGGGAAGATGACAGGGTAGGATTTTCGAATAGACAAGGCGAGCAGGCTGCCTAAAGCCGAAAGGACAAAGCGCCTGACAAGGCTCCCCTGGGATCAATTATCTAGACCTCCTTAACGCGGAATAGCTCACACTGGATCGTTTGCAAGGCGTACCTTTCATCTATGTATAGAGCAATGTAGACTCCAGACGCACTTCGTACAGTTACGAAGATCTGTTGATAGCTACGGCATACAATCCTATGTTACTGTTGACTTCTTCTTTTGCTACCTGACAGCCTTGGCAAAATCAAGTGCAGTCGTAACATCATTTGGCTTACCATAAGGCTTGCTCGACCTTCACAACTCAATACTTTATGAATTTGATCGTAGATCTCATTTTACACTTAATAGGTACCGCTTTAGCTCTTTGTAATTATACTATGCAATAAGTATTTGTCGGAAACATGATAAGTTCAAAGGACAACGAAAAGAGCCGGGGAGAGACCCGTTGGACAAATCAAAAAAGGAGGAAGTTTTAAGGGATTTCGACGTTTCCCTTGAACTGTAGAAACAGGAAACGGCCAATGCGCAAAGTCACTTTTTCCTATTTTCTGCTTTTCGACCTACTTGTTTAAGCGAGTATTAGCTGTCCTCGACAAAGGGGAAGAAGCCAAGATTATCCCGATATGTAGAGCTGTTGTTGCACGCCTAACATCAGTATGCTTGCAGTTGACCTATCTTCTGTCCTGCCTCCTCTCTGGCTCCTTTACCTACCTCTCAAGTAGCCGACGATTGCGCCGCTTGGTGTCGAGGGCCTTTGAGAGTCCCATTACTAACAATTCTAACTAACGACTGACGGCGCTGTTAGCCGGTGCTCCAGCTCGTTTTCAGTGGCGAGAGATTCTGGCACTTTATAGGCGGCCAGCTGGCCGTCGAGTCAACTCCCCCGGATGACCGTTGCCTGCAGAGAAAGACGAGAAGAAGGCCAGTCGAGATAGGAAATCACAGAAGAGACTCTTGGGGGTTTAACGGCTTGCTGTTATTCCTTGCCCCCTCTGCTCGCCCCCTTAAATGCTGGTAATCACCTAAAGTTGACGCCCGTTTGGCTGGATCATAGACAAACCAATCGCTCCGGCAAAAGCCACTCAGGGAAAAATTCCCATTGACGGTATTTTTTCTTCTGAACGTCTCTTTTATTCGCTTTTCGTTGTTTGATTCATTCAAGTGATTACCAGGACCTTGACCCTTCATACAGTCGTCATACACGGCTGCTGTGTAGAGCCACTGTTAGCGTTCACAAGCCACGAGTACCACGAAGACCGTCATTTTTACTACTGCGATTACTCCTAAAGCTTCTGCTACTAATACTATAGGGACCAGGAGGCTAGGTGTTCCTTCGTTAAGGCACAGATTTCGTTTCTTTCGTTTTTAGGACACTCCAGCTCTTATATTACTTATGCTTTGCCGCCAAATAGAGCTGTTCCGATCCCACATACTGATGCCACTCCTCCGTTTGAAAATCCCTGTTTTAGCAGTCTGAATAAAATTAGGGTTTTTATCGGATTTTCGTCACCGAGGCAACGGTAGGTCAACAGTAGAGTTCTTGTATGGTCGACAAAAAGTAAGTTTTAGTTGTGTAATAGTTCGGTTTTAATTCACCAGCCTTTGAACACCCAAACGTTTCTCCACGAGCGACCATGTAGTCCTTAGTCGTAGCGAGCCCATCAGAGAAAGTGGGTTACACGCTAGGTGGCAGCGGAGCTGTGTTTGGTAAAGCTAGACTGGAAGCAATGTCGGTCAGAAGATGTGTCTAGCTTTGGATTGATAGAGGTATGTAGTCATGCACTACTAGAACGCAACGGGTTCAGATTCGCACGTCTGCGTAATTCCCTTTCATAGGGACAACGTTGTGCCATAACTAGAGATACAGGCAATATAATATCTTCGGAGTACCGTGTCCTGATCTTGTCCAAAGCTAATCGAATTCGATTGTTATTTATGAGAACCTACCACTACTCATCGTTCAAGTGATTATGGTGTCTTTATATCGTAATTATTTATAGAATTTTGCGTTGAATTAATCGAATATGTGTTATGAAATATAGCTCTATTGAAGTCAGTGGCGAATTCGAATTGAAACACGCATAATGCTGTAGCTTGCCGTGGGTACGACGTGGTAAAACACAATTGAAATATAGCGTGAATTCTCGAACTCTGCTAAATTGGAAGGTCAACAAAAATAGGGGTACAGCATAGATATGGCATTTAGTGCCTGTGTCCTCCACTGCATGTTGTGACACAATCCTTTGGTTCGCCCCTATCATTCGCTTAACAGGCTATAAGCTAGGCAAGAATTTACGTATATTTTGATTTCGATCCGTTTTAGAATCGGAAATACTCTTCAATTGTGGATTTTCTGTTGGATACGTGTAGAAATAATGTAGTAACCAGTTCATTGGTCCTCAACGCTTTCAACTAAGAACGTAATGTTTTTGTTGTTGTAAAAAACGTGTTACAGTATCATCGTCTCGTTGCCTATCACATTTCTATCCCTGTTAACTGCTCAATGACCGCTTACGTAAACAGGGTATGTTTTTGCACTGGGTGAGCAACATTATTTCAATTCAGCGTCGCTGCGATTATTGTTGCAGTCGATTCTCTTTGTTACACGTACCAACGGTAGAGGGTACTGCTGAGACGACCAACCTTTCCGAGTTCGATTCACGGTAGTTGCAACACGTTTGCAACTACCGTGACGTTTGCGCCTGCCCATCGCTGAAGGCTACGGTGGTGAGAGGGATTCAGAGCGACGCTAAAAAAGCAACGCCAACGAAGCGTAGGTAGTTTTACTTTTACTGTTTTTTTATTATTCTGTGCAGCACACGTCTATCATCACCACCGAAAAAGCGTCGGTTGAATCTGCGCTTGCGGCCGGGGTCCTTATTACAACTCTCCCTCACCGTGTGCGCTGGTGGCAAGGGTATGTTTTTCAGTTGATAGCCTCTTACTACTAGATGTTCCAGTGGGAGGACTGCGAAGCACGCGATGAAGTCAGAGGGGATCAATCGTGCCGCAATTGACGCCTGGTCTCAACCAGCTACTATAGTGGTCGAAGAAGTAGAACCTTGTTCGTGTTTTGTTTTCATGATGTGATACACCATTGTCTACTATTGAACCATGCATAATGTAGAGATTTCTTCGGCATCACAGGAAGTATCATGGCCTAAGGCTAGAAACCAGACTGTTACGAACCTCGTATAACTGCTGCTACAAAATCTTCACGATATATTCAATGGAGTTCGTAGCGCGTGCGTGCCCGCAGTAGCACGCAAGGACGTATGTTTTCCTGAGCGGGCTCGTGCCCTTTACCGGTGCTGCTGTTTCTCCTTAGATTGTTAATGCTTCTACAAATGTGCATCTCTTCGTACAGATAGGTTCTTCTGCTTGACCGTTTCCTAGTGAGGGGTTTATGTATACAGCGCAGACGATATAGCATCTCTAACATCCTCCCCTTACGAGAAGCGATACGATATTATGCCGACCGACGAGAATACGTAACTGCTACGATCCTGCTATGTGCGAGATGCGTCTGATACCTCAACGCAGGACTATCTGCTGCTTTACATCCATCGGAACGTTTTCTCTCCCCTCCGCTCTCTGCTAGGTCGGTTCACAAGCGAACGGTTCACTCCAGCACAAACCAGCTTCGCGTTCATCCAGCGAACCTCTTTTTCTTAAATTATTGCGTATGTCATTAGCTCCACCCCGTTTCGTACGCAGCCAGTAAGCACGATGTATTCTACTAAGAAGTTCCATTAGCCGTTTTTCCTCTCGTCCGTTACTCAGTCATTGTAAAACAAAACAACCGGCCAAAAAGCAGGAACAACAAAATTACGACGAAGGCTACAGCAATGGCACTCAATAGAACCATGACAAAAGAGTTTTCGAAGAACAACTCCTACTTCTATCATAATTCGATCGACGGTGCCGTGCTAAACACAACTAGCACACCAGCTGGCATATCTCGGCTGCGGGCTACGTTGCTCTATCTGCATAGCTATTTTTTTACCAGCTCAAGTCTGCGATTAGTTGTCGCTGATGCTGCTACTGGCCGATATCGCGGCGCGAGACTGACCCTGGTTGCTGACTAGGAGACTTTTTACAGCCCTTTTACAAAAAAAAAAAACTAGCAGCGGGAATGTGGCAGGCCAATCCGTTTGTTTGCGCCCTCGTCGCTCCCAGCGTTGCCTGTGTCACCAGCAACAGACGACAACCGACAACTGACGAAATGGCTGCCCGCCATCTTGAAGCCCAGCGGGTCGCACCGGTCGGCGAAAGCTGCGCTGGGCTCCTGTACTTCTGCATCTTCTTGTAGCGGTCCGTCTATTCTCTTGTTAGTTCATGCCCTTGCCCACGCTTCATGGATACTCGCTTCGTAATAGTAAAACTCATTGTTATTGGTAGTTTCTGCTTCCGTGCTTATTTCTCGACGTCCCTCGGACATGTGCGAAATCTTTCACATTTTAGCTAATGCTTCCTACAACCGCGTATAGCTACAGGTTAGGCGTGAGAAATGCAGCGCTATTTCAGGTGATCCACGATAATTTACCCACTTTATACGACGCAGCGTGGTTGGCCCGTATACAATAGGCAAAATAATATTAACTTACGCTATGAAAACGCGCTCATCGCACGAACGGCCACTAGCGTCCGTTTCGATTGCATTTTTTACAGTAATAATAATGAACAGTTTAACGTAATTGATAACAACTCTGCTGATGTAGTGAAGTTTTGAAGTGAATACTTTTTTCAACCCTTATTTAGTCTCCTCACTCCTCTTCCTTATCTTTTTTCTTTCCCAATCTGTTCTGCTTGCGTAGCACATTCGATACGCGTTCATCCAAATAAATAGCACGGTAGTTACGAGGATCAAATAAGCGTAGGCAGGAAGGCTTTGCGGGTAGGGTTGGCAACTAGGCAGTTCTTACTGCTTTCCGGAAACGAATACGTTTTTGACTGCTCCGTTTGCTGCTATTGCATCTGCCCGGGGGGCTGCTAAGAACTGCGGGTACCACAGGAAGACGGTTTTTTCCGAACAACCTCTACCGCTCTTCGTCCCAGCCACTGAAAATCACGGGTGGAAGGTTAGATTATTGTCATCGTGGGCGTCACAGTGCCAGTATAGGGTTATGTGAAGTATGCAAAACAGCATCTGCGAAAAACACACGTAGACGTTCGTACTACACGAACAAACGTGGATGCAGTCGCTGTAAGTTTGGACGTGGCTTATGCGTATGCATCCGATGCGTTTTTCAAAAGCAAAACAACTAATATTACCACACGAGTGATTTTTAGTTGCATTTCATAGGGTCACTTTGCCCTTTACAGCTGTGGCAGCCCCCGGTCTCTGAACGGAGAGATCATTAATATTACTATACGGTGGTGGTAGTGAGGTGCCATACACACTGTTTTGCAGCGCGGAACAGGAATCGTAAATTATCCTAGAAAAAAAGAGCTGATTACCATATGTCAAACGGGACAGCTGGGTCTAGATAGGTGTCGAGAGTCGGCGCTTAGGTTCGTATCTGTAATGATGCAAACCGCTACCCGAGAAGACGGTAGAAAAGCTGTGCTATATGCATGCCACTTAAAATTACTCGGAGCTTCGTTACGTTATTTTGCTTTTCTCCACTGTTTCTTTTTTTTTTTTGCCGTTACTGCTCTTCGTTTCCTATCAATAAGAGTTACATGTCGCTCTTCGTGGTAATAGCACAGCGTGAAAATTGGTTCCGGGCGACCCTCAGTTGGTCACATAATCATTTCGTATTCTTGGCGTGAAACGTTTTTATCGAAAGAAACTTTACGTTACCGAGCTTCGACGCGGGAGTGCATACGCTAAAAACGAAGATGTTTATGTAGTTTTCGTGGCGAGAGAGGATTCAATTCGGGAGCTTGTCGTCTGAATGAAAATGATCGGATACCTTGTAGCAGCGATGGTATCAGATATGGGCTGCAAATGGAGCTAACATTTCGATAGAATGGCCTCGTTCCCAATAGTGCGACAAATTTTCACGGCCGATCTCAAAGATGTTCAAGTAAACCTTATTGAAAGAACGTCGACAGGCATGTGGACATCGATGTGTAACAGCCTTAATATGCCACGATGACCATCAGGCTAGTTGATGTGGTTTGCTTTGCATTATTTTGTAGTATTGTATCCTCGCACATAGGGTGAAGTTGTTTCAAGCCCATATTTTGCTGTACGGTAAATATTGCCATAGATAAACGCTTCTAACAAACACTCTTGCGTAGACCGGCTAAGGCCAAGAACGTTGAATAGGCTAAACGAAAACGTCAACGGAACGGCAATATGGATCTAAGGAACAAGGAAAAATTTTTATGTGTCTAGTTGACACCGAAGCATGCAAATAAAACGATCTGGCTGGCCGGATTCTGTCAAATCGGACACTTCTCACATTAGACTTATTCTACATATTAGCCCCAAAACAGTCTATCGTGCATTTTGCAACGGGAATTATTCCTCGTTAGTTCGTGAAAATTTTCCCCTGTACCTCGGAATTTTTTTTCAAGCGTTTATAATCTCACTAATCAAATATGGGTTTCTTGACGAAAAGCTGTATTCACAAAATCCGCATCCATAAATAAAAAGTAACACAGAGTCCGCGAAGAATATGCATATCAAGCGGTACTAAATCGACGACTATATTTGTATGTTTTGTGCTAAAAATACACATGTAGGGAAAATCTTTGCGGTGAGATACCATGAACTATTTGTAGTTGGGTAAAAAAAAACAGTAGCAAATCAGATTATCATGCTAAAAGCCTACCTTATGTCGGACCTGAGGCAAGTCATCAAGCTGACCATCGTGTACCGCATACGAAAGCGCATTTATCTGGCGTTTGTTCGTATTCCAATGAACGCAGACAGGCATCGAGGATTACGTTACCCTCTTATCATCAGTGACAAGATTCTTTGACAGGCTTTAGCCGAGGCCAGGCAAGAACAGTCACCAACTCAATCATCGCCGCCACGAAGGGGTACGCCATTGACGAGGAAACACACGGGAAAATGTCCGAGGCGCGTGTTTGCCTTTGCTTTACTCTGTTCGTTGATAACGCAACAATATCTATAACGCAATAGACAATCTACAATCGATGCAATGCTGCTTAGGATGGATTCGTTGTCTCAACTATTGTTATATAACGCGTGCGAACCACTGTGCAATGGTGTTCATTTAGTTCTAGCTCGTAAAAGGCATCGCGATAGCGAAGAACTGATTCGTTCGCAGATTCGCTGTACGATGCGGCAATATGGACACTGTGATAGCACTGAGCTAGTGGTCGTGTCGTATCGTATCTGTTTCTCAATGACAAACTTGTTGAAACGTCCAGCAGTTCGCTTACACTTAGACTTCTATCCCCGGCAGCATCAGACGGACAGAGCACTTCTGTCCATGAGATCATGCTCGAATCGTGTCCCGTTCACTTCATCAATTTCGCACTTCGAGATTCCCCGATGCCTTTCTTCTTGTTGCGCTATTTACGTAACACAACAACAGGCACTGCGATCGTTTCGGTTACTTTAGAGCGGGTGAGTGTTAAACCGTGACGAAGAATTGATACATAGGGGCCGATACATAGCATTTGAACAAGGAGTTAACGATGATATGGCTTTAACTCTGGTCAGCTCTGGAGTCAATGTCAATACTAGTGCCGGCTCTAGGGCCCATCCACTTTGTTCTACTTTTTTTTTTTTTAGAAAGAATTCATTTAAAAGCATCCAAGAAGCTGGACTAAATTCGTCAAACTGAATTCGACCAACAGCCTAAAAACGTGGAGACAGGAAGACGTCGTCCGAACTTTGTTTTTGTCTTGCTAGTTTTTACAGAAAATAGTGGTGGCCTCTATAGGTGGTCCAAGTTGACTTTCTTATCAACTGCAGCATACCTGTCGCATTGCGAGAAGCTCAGCTGTTCGTTAGATACTATACCGCCGAGAAGGCCACCCCATATACAGTTATTTTTATCAGATTTTAATATGTTGTGGGCGGGCGTAGCTTTATTGCAGCGCCGCAGCTGGCCGACGGATTTGCATGTGTGCCATCGGCATCTTTACCTACACTATGGCGTATATGCACAGAGTATATATGTTCGTTTTCTAATTTATTTGTTGCAGTATTGCCTCTTCATAAAGGTAAACGGGGCATTCATTACGTAACTATAGATAGTTACAAATGTATTTATTTATAGATAAATGCTGCATTTTCTATGCACATTTTCGAGTAATCCTGCCCTGGTCCTGCTATCCCAGGAAGACCAATCTGGAGGTCCCTACTGCCAGAATGAGGCATCCGTGTTAAGAATAAGTGTGACCCAATTGTTACGAAACAAGCTGTGCTACGTGTCCTTTTGTATGCTACATTTTTCGTTATACATGCTACACAGGCTGTGTGAACACATAAAGCTATTCTTGTTTTTCGATACGGTAATATAAAGAAACACACGGTCAAACCTTCTTTCTAAAAGAAAGACTGTTTCTGTCGTTTACTACTCATATTCTTATCTAAAGATTGTACTTAAAACATACGCTGATAGCCACCGCGGACGGCGATGCTACATTTCACTATTCTAAGCCGATTACACCCGGTTTGCTAGCTGACGTGAGCCGCTCGCTCTGTCAAGACGTTTATCCCTGGCCATACTATCCGAGCAACAAGCTGGAAAACGGTGAGATGACCAACTTGGCAATATGGTCATCCAAATCGTGTCGAACTGAGTTCGTATGGCGACTCTCATTGCTCTATCTTCATGAAGTTTTTCGATTCCGATTTATTCAACTGTATACATCTTAAACCTCGAAATTATAACAGATTGCGACGGAAGCAACAGCTGACTTCACAGCATCAGTTGTACGACGCGATTGGCGATAGCCCAGTCAACTAAACAAGATAACCAAGTACAACGTATGACACGGGAGCATTACCTATTATCGTTATTATATGCTAGTCATTTCCCAACTGCAATTCCGCAACGTAGATTCAACGTAGATCAACTCTTTGTCTTCTGCAGTAGAACGATTCCTCGTCTACTAAGCTCGCAGTTCGCCCTTTGTCACTGCGGCAGTCGGAAGATTTTGGCAGAATTCGGATAGAAGCCCTCCTGACAGGCCGTCGTGAAGGCAATTGAGTAGTATCGAAATTGAGGGTACTCGAATTTTCTTGGGAATCCGTTCTTGGGAAGTTGACTCCGCAGCTAGCACACATAGCGAAACAGGCAGCAACTGTGCGAAAAGCAAATGAATTCGGACGCCTATATATATATATATATATATATATATATATATATAGTTGCTCAGCCACGAAATGATCTCAGCCAGCGTTTGTTGCTATCCAATTTAAGCCGAACGGCCCAAACAAGAGAATACGAAATCGGTTTAGCCCAACTCACAGATCCACTCCTATCTCCTCGACCACCGGAGCTAATAGCGTGGCGTGTTACAATGGTAGCAATGGCTGGCATTTGTAAACTGAACCTAATTGCCTATTTTAGGTCGATCTCCTTCAACTTTAGGTGAGAAACAGTTGCGGATGAACCTTGATTGCTCAGAGGGCTCGACTCTTTTATTGCACGGAACCGATTTCCCGGCTGCCATCCCTTCGTTATGCGATCTCTTGTAGATTGAGAAAGGTCTAAAAAGAAGCGATATTACGCCGCAAGTAGAAGTATAAAATCATGTTTCTCATTTCGCTGTGTCTATGTGAAGGGGGAAGCGGGGGAACCGACGCCTGAGAAAGGTCAGCGAGGATAGCGACCACGCAGCTTTTATTGGGTTTATGTTATATGTGCCTTAGGTGCCAGTGGATTCAAAAACTTATGCAGTTATTGAAGAGCTATGCTATCTACAATCGTCCGTGTGTTTGTATAGTTGTATAGTTTGTATAGTCCCGGGAGTTGAGGGAAATAGTCAGGGGAGCCTGATTTCGCACTGACTGATTTTAATATACGAATTGATTAGCAATTCAGTTATTTAAACAGCAGTGTATTAAGCATAGTGCATGTATAATGCATGCAACACACACTTTCTGAATGCGATTGATTACCTTCTGAATTTTAAAATAACTAACCGAGTTAGCTGCAGGTTCCGAGACCCAACTGGGGTTTACATGAATTTTGATACTTGGACCTGCGACTGAGCTGGTTAGTGAGGTGATCTTGAGAAGATCCCACCAAGAGATGAATGATGTAGACCCAGTTCCTGTTACAGCTTCGAAAGTGGGTCGCGACCTTTATTTCGTGCTTCGCGCTATGCTACGGCTCAAGTCCTTAAACAAAAATATGTCCGTAATAGGGATATGAACGGGAAACAAATTCATAAGAAGCTGCTTAGATAATTTTTTTTATTCTACCTGAAACTAGCGTACCATACCATAAACTGCGATCATTAGGTGTGGAACTTATGTGACATAAATTAAGAACTTATATATAAGAGCTTCTACGCGCTAAACGAACCCTTACCGACATTATAAACCCGAAACAAGCAGTGCACCTTGTCGCACATATTAGTAAGCGACTACAGAACAAGTGAATTTCAGTGCAATACAACGAAAGGACATTGCGGACTTCAAACTTAATTGTTACGGTCCAAAAGTGCCTCTTTATTATCCCTTTTATTTCGATCGGAATGAGCAAATTAATATGTTAGTGAATATATGTTATGTGAGTAAGTGTATGATTACACGGATTGCTCACCAGGACGTTCCTACGTACACGCCAGATAGACGTCAAAAAATCAGGCAACAAAAAAGAAATTTGACTGGTGTTATCTATCATTCACCTGTTCCAGGAGTGTTCGTTTTTGATGTTTTTTTCGAAAAGTTTTCATCCTTGATGCAAAAATACGATCTCTAACCCATTTAATTTAACATGCTTTGACATGACTGTATTGAGAAGATGTTCGCAGAACTGCTAGGGAAAATTTCAAACCAGCTTATGAGTGGTTTAAGACCCGAATTGGACTTCTACTTGGGGTTCATTCTAGTTTGCATTAAACAATACACAATGGTCAGCAATGGAACATCCAGCACACGCAGAAAAATTCGTTGAGATATCTCGTCGTATTATTTGTAGAGACAGTCTTACTTTAGAATTTGAAGAAGTACGAATACTATTACTTAGTGTGAATATGCCTAGCTACCAGATACCAGCACGGTCCAACCATTGAACTGTTGGATCACGAAAAAGGGAAGCATTTGTCAAGAGGTACGAAAATGAAAAGGGAAAAACTAGTTGAAGGATCCCGGAGGAGTAATTTATAGTCGAGTAATACAAAGGCTCGCAGAGCGGACCAGAGTTGAGCAGCAAGGTCATCAAATCGCTTGCTACATATGTAGGTTTAGAGCAGCAAGCGGAAGTCAAATTGACTTAATGTTCTTAGTTGACTTGGTCTGTGTTTGCAAATAGAACAGAAATCAGCCGCAACGGACCGTCGGAGCTTAAACGTAAGTGAGTCTTCTGCCAGTCAAAAGAAAGGAAAGCGACAGGGGGAATGAGTTCGAGGCAACGATTGCGGGATTCGCAGCTCAGTGCCCGTTTCTGCAGGCGAAGTAGTTGTTGGTGGCAACGACCGCTGCGGGTCCTCTTCTACAGGACAATTGCCTGCTTGCCAGTATTGTCCATTGCTGTTGCTTTCGGTCAGCCAGTTAATCAGTCGTTTTCGCTACCACCTTGGGAAGCTAGCACCTTGGCCTGCCGCCTGCTGAGTCCAATGCGGTTAAAGCACAGCCGGGCAAAACGGGGTGGTGTGATCTAATGCCCCATGGCAATGCATACCCTTCTCAATCTGCCTTCACCCTGACGGTAGCCCAGAACTCGACGGCTTATCTTGCTGCTGCAGCGCCGACTACGCCCTGCTCAAGTCTACCTCTTCGGCAGCGGTACTGTTGACAAATCTGCGATCATCACGGCAGAATCGTCTACATTCTAACCAGCCAGGCAACTTCTTACAGCAAACTCTGTTCGTGTATCGCGCCCGGTTGCATCATTGCGGCTCTACGTCGTAGGCCACAGTAGTAGAAACAGTATGGAGTGTACTGGTAGTAAGAGCAGCAGCATCAAAAGGCCGGCGATAGCAGAAGTTGGCCACTACCAGTGCTTCAACAACCATCATTGTCCCACTGCCGTTACCGCACTCTCGGTTTTATTCTACGTCCGGCTGAAACTTCGCTTTTTCTCGACTTCCGTAGGTCACATCAACCAACTACATTTCCTTGCCTTCCCTGAAGTTTCCCGAACACTCTGATGTCTCCGCTTATTGTTAGTACAAATAGACCTGAGGGTGAGTTTGTGACCTATGTACTGTGTGCTCAAGAGAACTTCTGTTAATGCAAGAGAGACTAGTTGGGTCATTGTTTATAGCCAAACCAGGGAGGCAGGCTGACAAGCGATTTTACCACCGACAAATTCGCCTTCAGGGCTGCTGTCGTCTGCGTTGCCATTATACCAGCGTTTGACGTTGGTGCTGTCCGCGAGTTAACTAGATATGCGTAAATAATCTTAGAAGATTTTTTATGAAGGGATAGGTAACAAGAACGCGGAATCGGCCTTCGTGCCTCAGTGTCGAAAATAGAGATAGCAACGCAAATAACTAGCGGCGAATTTTAGATGGCAAACTATATGCAGCGTTTAGGGATGTCAGGGAACCAGGGGCAGCCGTTTTGGTATAGAGCGGTAACTGGCGCACTCCGATACGCAGTGATGCCGGATACCGACAGCAGCATTGATAGTTTATTAATAATAATAGTTAATATTGTTGTTTGTTGGTTATAGTAGTTGAAGTGACAGTTGTGACCTTATCACGATTTACCGGTTTCCGCTTAAACTTTGTTTAAGCTTTGTTCCGGCTTCTTGTTCGAGATGGATTGACTTTGCTGTGCGTCCATCGTGAAATTTCCATCGCGGTAAATAGTCATTATAGTGACTTGACTGTAGATTACTACTATGCATGTATTATGTGATATATAAACATATAGATTACAATGGAGATAAACCGTTGAGCAAAAGTGGTCAGTATAACCGGTTTGTCTTCTTACTTGGTTGCATGCTCCGTACGTACACCTTCCTTAGATCCTGAGGGAACGTGTGCTATCAGTCAAGCAGACGCAATACTTGATTTCAACCATTACGTATTTCTTTCATTATTATATGCATAAGCGTCAAATGAACCTAACCTAGTTTCGAAAAACTATTCCGTTGCTGGTTTCTGTGACGTGAAGGTCCCAAACTATCTGTAGACACCTACTGCGGTTCTTTGTGAACCTATTTCGTAATTAATCTGCGATCATAATGATAATAATGGCCTGCAACAGATTATACAAAACACCAGCATGCAAGACAACGAACCGACGCCATACAAACAAACACTTCACACTTCAAACTGGCCGTTATACTATCCCCACCAAAGGTACAATAGATGTGCCGTTGACTTCTGTCGCAACCGAGCTACTTCTGCTGAGGAATCGTGACCATCATCGATAAGAGTAAAGCGAACAAAGGGCCGCTACCAGCTTGTGGACCTGCTCGGTTACCAGCCTTCAGTATATGTGGCAGATCCGGAAATCGCAAGAGCGGCGATTGTCATAGCTGTAGTAGACCGGTAGCTTTGCGTTACTGCATGTGAACATTGGTAACAAGAGTAGCAAATTGAGTTAGCAAATGTTAGTGGTATGATAGAGACGGCGCCGCTGTATGGCTCAGAGACGAGCGCACCTCCGAAAAAGTATAGGCGAACGTATAAAAGTACTTCCGGCGATGGCCAATAGTAATGGCTGGCTGCCTCAGAGACGTCCTTAAGGTGCCGGGCGTCTGCGGTCGATGTCGTGGTAGAATTGGGGCTACGGCCGTCGAAAAACGTTGGACACACTAAGTGAATGTGTCCTTACCGACCTCGTGAACGCAGTATCCCCAAGCCTCAAAGGAAGCCCTGAGACAGAGCCTATTCTGCTACTTCTTTGCCGTCCATTTTCGCACTGGTCCTGCTGGCCGTCATTCTTAGTTTTTCGCGAAATCCCAGACGCAATCCATCTGCTTATTTAGCTGTCAACATTTATCTCTGCTGGCCGACTCTTCACCACGCAACAGCATTTCCGCATTTTGCAGCATTCGAGATCTATTGTTCTAGCGAGACTTCTCTAGCCTCCTATTCTAACGGATACACGGCATGAAATAAACTGCCAACTTCTGGCATAGGAATATCTGCAGCTATTACAGACGAAATTGAAATAGCTAAGATATTTCTTATGGACCGTTTGATAAAATTGCAGGCTAATTAGATTAATTACTAAGAAGAATTACTAGGGCAAATTACTAAGAAAGATTCCAGTTGTAACAAGCCCGGTCTTTTGGCCTGCTTAGCTGCTCGTAATGAAGCACACTGACTGTTTTACCTATTTGACTCATCCAGTAGAACATGTCACTTCATTCCTTACCCTAGAAGCCGACTGGTCAGCGCTAGTGTATACGCCTATCTGGGTCTAACTATGTAGCATGGTTAGGTTCAGATCAGAGGGTCCTATTAGCGCTCGCAGGGTTATATTAATCCTTCCAATGCTCATCAGAATTTTTTATGCAGTTACAGCCGATACGTTATATATTATGAGAGCGGCCTTTCTTGTTGTAATGCACTCATGCACCTATGACGCACTAACCCAAAAGGCCGTTTTTTCGTGCAGCTTTCCTTTAGGCCAAATCAACGAATAAAAGTTAATGCAAGAGGTCCTTAGTAGTTTTTACGACGTCCTGCTTATATATATATTATGCAAATTTCAAATAGACACGGCGACGCTTTGCAGCGAGTTGGTATTCAATGATGTCCTACAGTAAAGACACTAAGTTTCTAGAGCACACTATTTTTATATATAAAGCACTATATGTTTAGAGATGACCGTGGGAAGGATTGAAGAATTCCCGCAAAAGCGATAAGGTGGATTCATTGAAGTACGATGTTGAACTGGACGGCGTTCGACTGCTGGTTGATGCGTATTTAGTTATATCAACAAGTTCTCCAGAACTGGAATGGATTGTAAATCAAATAAAAAACTAACCTAATCATGCTTTTCCTTTCAGTTAAAGTTAACTTTGCTTTTTTTAGTATGCGAACATAACCGCAGACATGCTGAGTTAATTATACATGCTAGATGATCCATTCTGGGACAGATATTTTTGAATGAAGAGAAAAATAAACATCTTTATACGAAAGGACGCGTGTTTTTAGATATAAGTACAGGATTATATTTCAAGTGACACAAACGTCAATATAATGTAGCTGAGTCAAAAGAGGTCGACGAAAAGGCCGAGGCAGCAAATCTGGATCAGACCCGTTCATCATGAGCTCATAATGGGTCGATCGATTGATGCAAATTGGTTCTTTTTTACTTCACTGTCTGTTGTCCAATTTGCGTTTATTATCCGCGAACCCAGATAAGTGAGAATCAGCTTTATTTATTACTGTAGTATTTATAATTTATTTATCTTTTACTCAATACACAGGGCGGCCGTGTAGGTCGAAGAGAATGCGGATAAATCGATTTTCAACCAGGATAGTCCAATGATGAATTCTGGGTGAGGCCATACAGTGAGTAGACGGCTTTGATTCCTGTTTGTACTCAAACTGGCCATTAACTAACGTCGTGGAACCGCTGCGTATGATTTCATTGTTTGATAAAAATCCGGCTAAATCCGATCTGCGTACACGTCGACCGAGTGCCACTAAATAATGTAAACATAAAGCTAGCCTACAGCCGTACTGCTTGTATATATACATATATACATACATATATATATATATAC